>NC_092012.1:0-162500 GCF_042242105.1 Pempheris klunzingeri | reverse complement strand
TCTGCACCCTCCTCAGTTCCTCTCTGTCACCAGATCCAAAAGCTGTAGGCACCCGCTGTGTTTGCATACAGCAGGTCCAGAGTTTTATTGTCCCTGGTGTAGCAGTCCACGTACTGATGAAAGTTTGGGAGAGTGGCAGACAGGGAAGCATGGTTGAAATCCCCAGTGATGAGGAGAAAGGCTTGGGGATGCGCTGTCTGCAGCTGTGACACAACACTGTGGAGAAGCTCGCAGGCTGCATCGGCCGAGGGGGGGGGGGTGTACGCCGTTATAGCAATAACATGTGAAAACTCCCTCGGCAGGTAGTACGACCGGATGCTAGCAGCTCAATGTCCTTAGTACACCATTGCTCCTTGACATTGCTGAAGTGAAGAAAAACAAAACAAACCTTTAGTGCCGGACTAGAGGTCAGGATGGGACCTCAGCTCAACCAGCGGAGAGCCGGACTCTGGATCAAAAGTCGGCCCTAAACCTGAGAGGCAGCAGAGTCACAGGGACCGTGTCCTTCACCAGGACCTGGACCAAACCTCCCATCCTAACCCCAATCAGCCTCCTCTGCTCACCAAACCTGAACCACAGGAAGCAGCCCTAACCCTAACCCTTAACGGGATCTCTTAAAGTAATTCCTTGAAGTAATCCCTTAAAGCGATCCCTTAAAGTGATTCCTTAGTGATCCCTTGAAGTAACCCTTTAAAGTGATCCCTTAAAGTAATCCCTTACAGTGATCCCTTACAGTGATCCCTTTAAACTTGTTCAAAGCTGTAAACACAATGATCTCACCTCTCTCCCCGATTCCTCCACAGCTCCAGACTCCATCTCTCTCATTATCGTGGTGACAGAGTCAGCTGGACCAGGGTGAGTATAGACTGAATGGACAGGACAGGGTCCCTCCCTCTAAAACCAGTCTGTGTTAGGACCAGGACAGCCGGACAGAAACCCAGAGGTGAGACAAGGATCTCCTACTGTCCCCCACTCATTCCCAGCTCACCCCACCATCACTGTCCACACTCATATGGACCAGAACCAGAATCTGGACCTGGGCCTGATCCCAGCTGTGCATAGAGAGCCACCTCCTGATTATAACACACCTAGCTGTGAGACAGAGGCAGTGGACAGGTGGCCATGTTTCATCAGATCCTGATGAAGGGCAGACCCTCCTCATCACCTGTTTCAGGTTGAAACTCCTCCATGAGGGTCTAAATGTCCTCCTGTCCTCTCTAAGGGACTGACTGTCCTGAGTAGGTCTACAGATTCCGTCTGTGGTAGGACTGTGACATCACAGTGTACACCTGGACAACAGTTACCCATCAGGTAGTCCAGAGTGATGAGGCCCAGCATGCTGACTGAGAGCTTTGCTGCTGCTGACTGACCGTGGGGGGGGGCAGACCACCTCCACAACAGGGACACTTCTGGGATACTTCAGGGACAGTCGGTCCAAACAGTCCCTGGACGGCAGCAGGCGCAGAGAAGGTCCAGGTCCATGGAACAGGAAACAGACAACAAAGAGAACAAAGGACCTGAAGCTTTGCAGGAAGTCAGGTGATCAGGTGGGAGGGGGTAGACAGGTGAAGGGGAAAGGAGGGAAAGTATGAGGCCATCTGGTGGACAGGTGGAGAATGGCAGGTTTTCCACCATCTGGATCCATGTGGATCTTGATGCCCTGCAGAGCGACTGACCCACAGCTCGTCCTGACCCCTCCTGGGAGATGTGTGCTCACTAACAGATGTGTTCCCGTCCAGTGGCTGAAATCAGTTCAAAAGTTCATATGTTCCAGAAGCATTCCTTCAAATACAACTATAAAGAAGAGCTCATTGTCCCGTTGCCAGGCTTCTCATTCAGTGGCGTCCTTCCATAAAGTGCTCCGATTATTTCAGTAATGCTCCTGCAGTCAGTCCACACTCAGTCAGAAGATATGAACATGAGGGAAAACCTCCCACAGATTTAACAGTAGATTTAATTTACAGATGCTTTTTCAGACGAAAACCAACAACCAACCTCAGCAGCATGTTAGCACTGATGTACCGGTACATTTCAAACCAAAGTAACGTTCTTAACCATGTGATCAGCACTGAAGCTTCCAAGATTCGTGACATGTTCAGGCAGATTCAGGGATCGTTTGTGAGTTATTTAATAAATGAATTTGATAATGACTTCATGGCAGAAAATCTTACAGGCAGACTGTGAGAATGTTCACCAAAATAAAGCATGAACAACATGCCGACGGAGATGTACATCCACCTCCTGGTGGGTCAGACAGACCGAAGAACATCAGGTACGATGAGGAGCCGAGACAGATCCACACTGGAAGAAAGAGAGCAGGAAGATGATGCAGAGCCGGCCTGATCGTCTCTGAGTCGGACCGGCCTCATGTCGTCAGCAGTGCTCACACAGAGCACAGAGGACCTTCTTCCATCTGGGCCGAGAGTTTCAGTCAGGACTGAGCTCCAGTTTGTGGATGAAGGATGTTAGCAAACCCACAGAGACTGACCGGACCCCAGGTCTCCCTGATGTTTGAAGGTTAGGACTGTGGCTCCATCTGGTGGTCGCATGAACAACGTCTGATTATCATAGAAACATCTCAACTTGTTTTTCTGCAAGTTGACTTTTTCTGAGACCCAAAGACTCTTTTATGTGGTCACAACTTCTTCTTCTTCTTCTTAGAATGAAAATGCTGATCAAGAAAATGTCAAACAGCTTCTGATGTTCATGTTTTATTCACAGAGCGGTGTCACGTGTTACAGCACACACACACACATAAACACATAAACACATAAACACACACACACACACACACACACACACACACACATAAACACATAAACACACACACACGCAAACACATAAACACACACACAAACACACACACACACATAAACACATAAACACACACACAAACACACACACATAAACACACACACACACACATAAACACATAAACACACACACACACACAAAACACACACTAAATCTAGTATGTGAATTGATCAATATTTATTAATGACTGTAGAAACAGCCAACAGACGCTAAACGTCCCCTTTATCACTGACACATCAAAGCACTAAAGTCATCACTGAATAATCAGGAGAATCTGTGACACTGAAGAAAAACCAAGAAATAAATGAGCACCCTCTGACTGCCATTAAAATAAATCCTGAGGCAACACAGACAGAATTTATTTTTATTTCTTTTTTACACCAACAACCGTTTACTGTCTGTTCTGAAGATCATTGATTTATTGATGTGTGATCGGTCCGGTTTGTTAACGTCTCTCAGCAAGAGAGTCGTCTGGTCCAATTAGTGTGGGAACAAGCTATTGATCATTTTAAAGCGGTGGGGATTCACAAAATAATTACAATGTGATGCATATGATGAAATGTATTACAAATGAAGTGTCCCCCCCGCATACAGTATGTGCTGGTTATACTGACTCATGACAGTCAGAAAGTCAGGAAATATAAACTCTAATGATACTGCACATAATTAATTATTGTACTTTGTCCAGAGGAAGATGAAACAGTTTTAATACAGTTATTAAAACAAACTGTCCTGATTCTGTCATTAGAGGTCAGCTCTCACAGACACACTCAGCAGCCACTCACGCACTGTCCTGCTATCATGTGACCTGCTGCCCTCCATCTAGATTTCTCTGTGTCTGATAACCCCCCCATCCATCAGATGTTGGTGGTGGAGTGTGTGGTGGAGAAGTTCTCCATGCGGAAGCGGACCACCTTACTGTGGGGCGGCGGTGGGTACAGGAAGCGGCAGGTGAAGACCTGGCGGCAGGCCTTCTGGAAATTGTCGGACAGGAAGGCGTAGAGGAGAGGGTTGACGCAGGAGTTTCCATAAGACAGACAGTGGGAGACGATGCGAAAGGCGAAGGAGGCGTTGTTCAGGGGAAAGGTGCCAAACTCTACCCACATGGCGATGATGTGGTGGGGCATCCAGCAGATGGTGAAAGCTGTGACGACCAGGAGGACCGTGTGCACCGTCTGCAGGGGACCAGAGAGGAGACGTCAGTGTAAAGGATGTGTTCAAGGGCCAGGGTGGAGTTGTACATCCAAATAAACCCCCCCGCCCCCCCCCCCAAAACGCTCCCCCAAATACACCCCAATCACCCCCAAGCACCCCTCCAAACACCTCCCCAACCCCCCCAAACCATCCCAAACACCCCAAACAAAGTACATTTCTACTTAAAGATGTGTGACTCAGAGTACTTGTTCCATTCAGGCCCCTGTACACCCTCAGAGGATCAGGATCTCAGGAGGTCCCACAGCTGGATGGATTCAGTAACATGAAGAAGACGACGGTCACAGCTGGACAGCACGAATACACCAAAGGGCCAGAAACGCCAACCGAGGGGGGGTATTCAAGAGCCTTTGAACATGGCGTGGTCGGTGCCGAGGTGACTTTTCACAAATGTCCTCACTTTCCAACTGGACGTCCCCGCTCTGGAGAGCTGTCTTCATATTAGTCTGGAGATGCTCCTTCATGAGGAGAGCAAGCAGTCACCTGATCCCGTTGTCATGGTGACCAAAGACATAGTGAGACAGGTTGTTCTGCTGAGACACGTCATGATCAACATCAACAGACCGTCAGATGTGATGTGGCTGTTTAATAAGGAGGCTGCACAGGACCATAAAGCTCCGTCAGGACGCTGGAGGAAAGAGGCGCTTATTAAACCATCATCAGGTGACGTGATGTTTGTGTCTCAGCCCTCTGAGAGATTAAAGGCTTCATGAATAAAGTGTTCAAAGGTGTTTGTGCCGTGAATGAACTTCCCTGTCTTTGTGTCGTACAGTCGGACTCTGAGGGAATCTCCTCTATTCTTAGCCCTGCTGTCTAAATATTTACCCAGCAGCCTTTGTTCTGCTGCACTGACGGCGGAGCAGCAGATTCTCGGCTGTAAACCATCAGCCTGACTGATCTGCTGTTACAGGGTGCCTGCACTCTGTCGGCCGTCAACTACGGTGACCTCGGCCGCTCTGGAACTCGTCTTCAGTCCTGTCGGACATGTTCACCATTCACCAGTTTTTATAATGTACAGAAAATATACCATACAACGTATAAAATGTATTTTAAAAACAACAAAATAATAAAATCTAGTTTCTATACAGCGTAAAATGACTAATAGACAATCCCAGGCAGCTCTGTGTGCGCAGAGTGACCCCCACGACCCCCACGACGAGCTGCGGTCGGCTCTCGGGGACGGATGCTGTGGGAGCCGGCGGTCTGCTGTCGGAGGGAAAACTGCCGACTGATTGTTTCCATGACGGGTTGGCAAGCTAACGGCATCGCTCTGAGGACGTACTGACCCCCCCCACCCCATAACGACAGAGCATCACATATGTGGTCATGTGACACAGCTCTGCAGAGAGATGAACGGCGAGGTGAAGCAGAGGGAGCCTGGACGACGTTCCTTGGATGGAGAGCGCTCCGGACTGGAGAGGGTTCAGAGCCACGTTCAGTCGGCGTCCTCCCCTCTGATCAGTCCGGAACACGAGCTGCTGCTGATCAATTCGACCTGACGGCCTTCATCAGCGATCACACGGCACGCTGACGGCGCCTCTGGCTGCTGGAGGTCATGTCAATGATCTGAGTGTCTTGAAAACAGCGTAACAACACCTGGAAACACTTTGATCCCAACGGTGAGTTAACATTCGGTTTCGTTGGTTCTGGAGTTTGTGGATGAATCCAGAGAAAAATTTGTGTTTCAGGTGTGACGATGGACGTCCTGTCATCATCATCATCATCATCATCATCATCATGTGTGCTGACACCAGAGTTAATGATGTTCTACATGAAGACTGGTCATCATCATCATCATCATGGATGTTTCCTGTGAGCAGCAGCTGTTTGACCAATAACTGGATCATTCTGCTCATCAAATCAGGATGAAGGAAACCCCCTCATCATCATCATCATCAGCTGGTCTCCAGAATGGTAGGGTGTAGGATGGAGGGATAGAAGGATGGTAGAAGGAGGAGGAGGAGGAAGACGAGAAGCAGGAGGAGGAGGACGAAGTTGAGGAGGTGGAGTAGGATGAGGACGAAGAGGAGGATGAGGAGGAGAATGATGAGGATGATGAGGAGGAGGAGGAGGAGGTGGAGTAGGATGAGGAGGAAGAGGAGAATGATGAGGATGATGATGAGGAGGAGGAGGAGAATGATGAGGATGATGAGGAGGAGGATCAATCAGTCTTTATCTATACAGCACCAGTTCATAGCAGCATTCTCTCAGACTGTTTCCATAAAGAGCTCCCTTTTAACGGAAAAAACTCCCCTTTAACTGGAAGAAACCTGGAACAGAACCAGGCTCAGAGGTGAGGGGCTTTGTGTAGGGGTCCGTGTTGGGTGGAGGTTGGCCACAGAGAGAGAAAACAAACAGCAACCAAAATACTAACAGTAACTACAGTACTGATCAATGTGACTGATACTGATCAATGTGACTGATACTGATCAATATGGTAGCAGGTAAAAACATGACAACAGTTAACATGTGAATAATAATAACAGGACTGATATCAGTAAAAAGTGTCAGTGGCTGACAATCCACAGCAGGAGAACCAGGACCAGGATCCACAGGAACCAGAGAACCACAGCAGCAGGACCAGGACCAGGACCAGGATCCACAGGAACCTGAGAGATGAGGAAGAGGAAGAGGAAGAGGAAGAGGAAGAGGAGGAGGACCATACCTTTCTTTTGGAGCGTTCAGACTTCCTTGACATGTTCTTCATCTTTTTATGAAGATGAAACAGAACCTGCAGAAACAGATGAGCACAGTGAGTCCGTCTGTCCCACCCTAACCTGTCCTTCAACGCCCACCTGCTCACCTCCACGTCATCAGCCTGTCACTTCGTATATACATCGTATGTACCTGTACCTGTTTACCTGTACCTGTACCTCTCTACCTGTACCTGTACCTCTCTATCTGTACCTGTACCTCTCTACCTGTACCTGTACCTCTCTATCTGTACCTGTACCTGTCTACCTGTGCCTGTACCTCTCTACCTGTACCTGTACCTGTACCTCTCTACCTGTACCTGTACCTCTCTATCTGTACCTGTACCTGTCTACCTGTGCCTGTACCTCTCTACCTGTACCTGTACCTCTCTATCTGTACCTGTACCTGTACCTGTCTACCTGTGCCTGTACCTCTCTATCTGTACCTGTACCTGTACCTGTCTACCTGTGCCTGTACCTCTCTACCTGTACCTGTACCTGTACCAGTACCTCTTTACCTGTACATTTACCTCTCTACCTGTACCAGTACCTCTTTACCTGTACCTGTCTACCTGTGCCTGTACCTCTCTACCTGTACCTGTACCTGTACCAGTACCTCTTTACCTGTACATTTACCTCTCTACCTGTACCAGTACCTCTTTACCTGTACATTTACCTCTCTACCTGTACCTGTACCTCTCTACTTGTACCTGTACCTCTCTACCTGTACCTGTACCTCTCTACCTGTGCCTGTACCTCTCTATCTGTACATCTCTACCTGTACCTGTACCTCTCTACCTGTACCTGTACCTGTACAGATCCAGTACATTGTCTGGATGTCCATGGCCACTCTGCAGGCAGGAGCTGCTAACAGCACATTCTGCATACTTTTAATGGCATCGGTTTAAAATGTTAACAAATTGGCTAAAAATGGAGCTAAATGTTACCAGAATGTGCCCGTAACTGACATTAGCCACAACAGAGCAGAGGGGTGAAGAGTGACTTGACAAATGAGCTCCGAACTGGATTAAAATCAGTGACAGGACGTTAGAATCACCTCCCCGACAGAAATAACTTCAGCTCAGACCTCAGCCGGCCACACTGATGACACAACGCTACGCTGCACCTCTGACATGCAGGAGAAGAACTCCAGGTTCTTCACTGGGTGTGTTCACCTGTCTGAGCCTCATCTCATGTTCTGGATTTCTGTGTTCACATCAGAGCTGCTGCCATTAGGCGATCAATCAACTATTTCAATAGTCCATCAATGATTTTGAGTTTTCAGAAAAGAACTCTGATTGTAGCTTCTTAAACATATAAGTATTTTCTAGTTTCTTTCCTCTGAGGCAGTAAACTGAAGATCTTTGAGGAGACGTCTTCAGGACACTCTGATGGACCAAAGAGCAGAAGGATCATCATGAAAATAATCACTGATACTATGTCAGCTGTTTTCAGCTCAGGACAGTTATGTGGGAAACGCTCATGAGGCAGATTCATCTGTTGTGTCGCTGTTTAAACTCTCTCCTCAGTTATTTTTTAGAAACTCCAGACATGTTGGATGATGAGTATTGTTTTTATATTATTATAACATCATTTCCACCACTGACTCTGTCTTATCTCAGTCTTTGTTACATCTCCTCAGTGACTCTGTGGGGTTCTTATTTTGAAAGTTCACGCCGGTATCGTCAGCGTTGGTGCGCGCGCCTGCAGCAGGTTTTTACGCACAGGTTTTATGACCATCAGGACTTTGTTTGCGCCCTTTGGTCCCTCCGCTTTGTTATTAATGGTTGTTTTACAGCGGCTGGGAGTCAAACATTATCCTGTTAAATGAGAGGTTTTTTGAACTGACCCTGGTGTAGCAGCAGCTGATGAGCAGCAGCGGCAGCAGGTATCCGACCAGCAGGATGGTCACCTTGTAGGTGAGTCTGGACGCCCCGGACCACTCCTCCCAGCAGAAGGTGCTGTTGGGGGCTCTGGGGTGGCTGGTGAGGACCTGGTGCTGGGCCACTGGCACCGAGCACACCAGAGACAGCGTCCAGATGGCGCACACCCCGGCCAGCGCGTTCCTGCGGCTGCGGACGCACGGAGACCTGTTGGAGCGCACCACGGCGACGTAGCGGTCCACGGACATGGCGACCAGCGTGAAGATGCTCACCAGCATGCTGACGGTGGAGAAGTAGTGACCGAACCTGCAGAGGAAGGCTCCGAACACCCACTGCGGCAGGGAGTAGATGGTGGCCTGGAACGGGACGCACAGCAGGAGGAAGCTGAGGTCCGCCACGCTCAGGTTCACGATGAAGATGTTGGTCGGGCTGCCGGGGCGCCTGCCTCCTCCTCCCCCTGCACCGCCGTACCTCACCCTCCCGATCACCACCATCACCAGAGAGTTCCCCACCACCCCCACCACGAAGATCAGCCCGAAAACCGCCGGCACGATCACCGCCTCCCACCCGGACCCGCCGCCCTCCGCCGCCTCGGACCGGTTGGACTCGGAAAGCGCACGCCAGCTGGAGGACGCGTTGGCCGGCAGCAGCATAATGGAGCTCCGGGGGGGCCGGAGGGTCAGAGCTGAGAGACCGGATCCATGATCCGGATCAAACTGTGCTGACTGTCGGGACACGGCAAGTTACCGGACACACGGCATCTGCTTCCTGTACGATCCTTTCAAAGTAAAAGAAGTTCCCTGCTTGTCAGAAGAGTTTCTGTTTCTTCATCATCATCATCATCTTCTTCGTCATCATCACGTGATTCTGTCAAACAAACAGCAAGAAGAACAAAATGATGTCTCATGATAAAGATATAACACACACACGTTATGGCTCTCCTGTCTACTGGCTCTGAGGCATCTGGAATGGATAGAGACTACAGGAAGTAACTAGTTACTACAGTAACCACTGCAGTAACTACTCAATCAATCAATCAATCAATCAATCAATCAATCAGTCAATCAATCAATCAGTGTTTCTCTCTCCAGCTCCAGTTCACAGCAGTGTTTCTCTCAGACTGTTTCCATAAAGAGCAGCTCAGAACAAACTCTTTCATTCAGAGACAAAAGATTCAGGAATTCAACAGGAAGGATTCAAGAATCCCCACAGAGCAGCTCAGAGATTAGATTAGGACCCAGTGGAGGAAGAACTCCCCTTTAACGGGAGGAACTCCCCTTTAACGGGAGGAGCTCCCCTTTAATGGGAGAACTCCTGTGAGAGAGAGACAAAACAAACAGCAACTAAAATACTAACAGTAACTACAGTGCTGACAGTAGGAATATGACTAATAATTAGTAATATGGTAACAATGACAATAGTTAATATGTGAATAATAATAACAGGACTAAGATAAAGATAAACTTTATTGATCCCACAGTGGGGAAAGTTCCCTGTTATTGCAGTTCAAACACAGACATAAAGCACACAGTTAATTCAATTCAAAGTGTTTATTGTCATGTGTACATTAGGGAAACATGTTTCCATGTACAATGAAATTCTTTCATTGCTGTCTGCAATGAATGGCTAACAATTTAAGTATAAATAGTAAAAAAAAAGATAAAACAAATAAAAGGCAATAAAGGCAATTTAGAAGGCGGCATGTGAAAAGAAATATAATAGAATCTAAACTGTGCAAAATGAATAGTGCAAAAAAAGTGTGCAATTACACGTGTAACATCTGAGGAAATCCATGGTTGGTTCTAGACTCCTGTTATCTGTTTAGGAGTCTGGTGGCAGTGGGAAAGAAAGAGTTCTTCAGTCTAGAGGTTCTACATTTCACACTTCTGTATCTCCGGCCTGAGGGTAGAAGTGTGAACAGTCCGTGCTGGGGGTGGGTGGGGTCCCTGAGGATGGAGGCAGCTCTCCTGTGGACTCTACGGTGGTAGATGCTCTGCAGAGATGGTAGTGGAGTCCTGGTGGTCTTCACCACTCTCTGCAGGCGTCTGCGGTCCATAGCAGTAGTGCTGCCGGACCACACGGTGATGCAGCTGGTGAAGATGCTCTCAACAGTGCAGCTGTAGAAGTTGCTGAGGATCTTGGTCGACATGCCAAACTTCCTTAGCCTCCTCAGGAAGTCCAGCCGCTGCTGGGCCTTCTTAACCAGCTGTGTGGTGTTGAGTGTCCAGGTGAGGTCCTCACTGATGTGGACGCCTAGGTACTTGTAGCTGCTCACCCTTTCCACTTCAAGCTCCTGGATGAACAGTGGCCGATGAGGTCTCCTCTCCCTCCTCATGTCCACTATCATCTCCTTCGTCTTGTCTGTGTTGAGGGTGAGGTTGTTGTCCTCACACCGTGCCACCTCCCTCCTGTCGGCCGCTTCGCCCCCACCAGTGATGCGTCCTACCACAGCGGTGTCGTCCGCGAACTTCAGGATGATGTTGTCCTTGTGGGAGGCAACACAGTCGTAGGTGAACAGGGTGTAGAGGATGGGGCTGAGGACACATCCCTGTGTAGTGCCAATGTTTGTGGTGATGCTGGCTGAAGTCCTGTTACCAGTCTTGACTGACTGGGGCCTGCCAGTCAGAAAGTCCAAGAGCCAGTCACAGAGGGTGGGGTGCAGACCCAGTGTTGACAGCTTGTGGGGGATGACCGTGTTGAAAGCAGAGCTGTAGTCAACAAGGAGCATCCTGATGTAGGAGTCTTTGTTGTCCAGGTGGGAGAGGGAATAATGGACGGCAGCAGCGATGGTGTCTGAGGTGGACCTGCTGGGCCGGTAGGCATCCTGCAGGGGGTCCAGGGGGTCCGGCATGCTGCTCTGAATGTGGGCCATCACCACTCTCTCAAAACACTTCATGATGATTGGAGTGAGTGCTACGGGCCTGTAATCATTCAGACAGGTGGGTGGGCTCTTCTTGGGAAGGCGGACAATGGTTGTGGTTTTGACGCAGGTGGGAACGGTGTTCTGGCTGAGGGAAAGGTTGAATATGGAGGTGAGAACATCAGCCAGCTCGTTGGCACATGAAAGAGAAATTAAATACGCATAATATATACAGAAACATTATATGCACAGTAATACACTAATTATAAAGAGCCATCCATGGATTGGTTGAGAAATAAAGTGTGTCAGTGACATCAGTAAAACATCAGTCAGACTGTTGTGATGGTGACTGTAGTTGGTGCAGCAGGTTAAAGTGCAGCATTGAACAGTCTGACTGCAGGACCTGTGGAGGCGCTCCTACTTACACCTGGGGTGTACGAGTCCTTCACTGAAAGAGCTGCTTAAGGCCCCCACAGTCTGATGCAGAGGGTGTGAGGTGTTGCCCATGATGGCGGACAGTTTGGCCAAAATCCTCCTCTCCCCCACCACCTCTATGGACTCCAGGGGGCGGCCACAGACTGAGCTGGCTCTCTTTATCAGTCTGTTGAGTCTGTTCTTGTCCCGCTCAGAACACCCATAATATCAGTAAAAAGTGTCAGTGGCTGACGATCCACAGCAGGAGAACCAGGACCAGGATCCACAGGGACCAGAGAACCACAGCAGCAGAACCAGGACCAGGATCCACAGGAACAAGAGAACCACAGCAGGAGAACCAGGACCAGGATCCACAGGAAAGAGAGAACCACAGCTGGAGAACCAGGACCAGGATCCACAGGAACCAGAGAACCACAGCAGGAGAACCAGGACCAGGATCCACAGGAACCTGAGGGATGAGAAAAGCACAGAAAGGCTCCGGGGAAGATACCAAGTTAGTAACAGACATTAAAGAGACATGAAGCATCAGGATGGAGAGGAAGAGGAGGAGAGAGGAGCCCAGTGCATCATGGGAGTCCCCCGGCAGTCTGAGCCTATAGCAGCATAACTAGGGGCTGGTCCAAGGCCTGATCCAGTCCTGAACTGTAGGCTTCATCACTAAGGAAGGTTTTTAGTCCACTCTGAAATGTAGAGAGGGTGTCTGCCCCCCGAACCCAGACTGGAAGGAGGTTCCACAGGAGAGGAGCCCGATAGCTGAAAGCTCTGGCTCCATCACTACTTTAGAGGACTTTAGGAACCACCAGTAGACCTGCAGTCTGGGAGCACAGTGCTCTAGTGGGGTAGTACAGTACGGTTGGCTAGTACACCTGAATCAAGAGTGGACTTTTTCAGGAGCGGTTTAATTACTGCCACTTTGAAGGACTGAGGTAAGTAGCCTGTTAGTAAAGACTGATTGATCACATCCAGTATCGACCAGATTCTAAGAGTGAAAGGTGTACATAGTGTAAATATTTATCATTATTACAATATTTTCTGTGTAAATAATAATTATTGTCATTGATGTTGTTAATGTATTTGATCAGTTTTTTTTCTTTTTCTACTATTGCTATCTTGCCCCTGTCTTTGTTGCTGCTGTAACTGCAATGCAAATTTCCCCCGATGGGGGATCAATAAAGTCCATCTTATCTTATCTTATAATCAATTGGGGAGGGGCTAAGATTCACATGGGGGTCTTCTATTGTATGGAGACATGGCACTGGCTGAAGTACTGAAGGAATCACCTCCTTAAGTTTGGCAGCAGCACTTTCAGACAGGCATCTAGTGAGGACCTTTCTGTCATATGGTTCATAGTCCAGTAAGAAGAAACCAGCAGTTATCAGGTGATGGTCCGACAGAACAGAGTTTTGGGGGAAAACTGTTAACCGTTCAGCTTCTACACCATCAGCCAGAACAAGGTCGAGGCCAGTAACCACGGTTACTGCAGTACTTACAGTAACTGTAGTAACTGTGGGATGTTCAGGTCGAAGCAGATCTATGAGCAGACGCGTTGCAGAGGACAGGCATGATCAGTCGGCGTGTTTACAGACAACAGAGTTCATTTCCTGTCTGATGATTTATGAGATCAGAGATACAATAACATGTTTATGGCTCTGAGTGTGTTAGTGTGTGTGTGTGTGTGTGTGTGTGTGTGTGTGGAGGAGGAGGAGGAGGAGGAAGATTATTGGGGACAGGAAGTCCCTCCTCCTTGTCTTCATCAGAGCCTTCAGCTCCTCTTCCTCAGATGGACAGCTGAGGCTGGGGGGGTTCAGGGGGGTCTCTGCCTTTCACTCCTAGTTTTCTGTCTGTCTGTCTGTCTGTCTGTCTGCACTGAAGCTGCTGGACGGTGACATCAAACAAACGTTAACCGAAGCAGACTGTTTTTCTGAAATCCATCACTTTACAGTAGTGTGTCTCCAAACAGCTGCAGACTGTCGCCTCACTGCAGCTTGGTGAACACCGTCACATGAGGACAATCACGGGGTGTCCAGCAGAGGGCGCCGCCTGCTGTTTCAGTGCAGGTGGTGCTGTTCTGCTCTGAAGTTTGATGTCGACTCTGCTTCTGTTTGTCGAAATCATTGAGTCCTAAAATCAGATTTTCTGTCACCAAGACAAAGACAGTTTATTCCAGTAATGAGCTGTCAGAGAAATATCAGCTCCTCCTCTCACATTCATCTCACTTCCTGAAAGACAAGAAAGGAAATTACTGAGGAAAAAATGAGCCCGAAAGACCAGAGAGGACGTTTAGCAAGGAGCTGGATACAAACTCAGAGGACAGAGGACAGAGATCCTCAGATCATTTCACTCTGGATCAGACCAGATCTGACTATCAGCCCCCAAAAAGGATCAGTTCACTCAAAACAACCTCAGGGAGTCACAACAGCCTGCTGAGTGGACACAGTGTTATCAGTGTGTCAACAGGACACACACAGAGAAACACACTCACACTTTCTCTCTCTCTCTCTCTCTCTCTCACGCACACACACACACACACACACACACACACACACACACACACACACAGAAACACACACAGAGGACAAACCCTCCTGAAAGCTGTTTGCTGAATCTATAAAAGATCATTGACTGTGATCAGAAACATGATTCATGATCCGTGTACATCTCAGTGAAGCGACTCACACGTCTTAGTTAGTAATAGTTTTATTCTTCAGATTTTATGATTAAACATTTTTAGGAGAAAATGACATGAAAAAAAAGAATCACACAGAAAACAGGACAACTGAGACAAAACAGTATTACAGGTGTGTGTATGAGCACACACCTGATGGGTTAGGGTTTATGGGGTTAAGGTTTAGGGGATTTAGGGTTTATGGGGTTTAAGGTTTAGGTGGTTTAAGGTTTATGGGGTCAACGGTTTATGGGGTTTAAGGTTTAGCGGGTTTATGGTTTATGGGGTTTAAGGTTTAGGTGGTTTAAGGTTTAGGGTGTTTGAGGTTTAGGGGGTTTAAGGTTTATGGGGTTTAAGGTTTATGGGGTTAAGGGTTTATGGGGTTTAAGGTTTATGGGTATAAGGGTTTATGGGGTTTAAGGTTTATGGGTATAAGGGTTTATGGGGTTTAAGGTTTAGGGGGTTTGAGGTTTTGGGGGTTTAAGGTTTAGGGGGTTTAGGGTTATGGGGTTTAGGGTTTATGGGGTCTAAGGTTTATGGGGTTAAGGGTTTATGGGGTTTAAGGTTTATGGGGTTTGAGGTTTTGGGGGTTTAAGGTTTAGGGGGTTTAGGCTTAGGGGGTTTAGGGTTTATGGGGTCTAAGGTTTATGGGGTTAAGGGTGTATGGGGTTTAAGGTTTAGGGGATTTATGGGGTTTGGGGGGTTTAAGGTTTAGGGGGTTTAGGGTTTATGGAGTTTAGGGTTTATGGGGTTTAAGGTTTAGGGGGTCAGTCCTTTTAGATCTCCTACTCTGTTTAAAATAAAGCCTAACCCTAACCCGTTGGGAAAAAGACGACGTGTGCTGACGGCCATCTGTGCTGCAATCGTCCAACTGACCTTCAGCCAATCAGAAAGCAGGATGTGGGGGTGTGTAACTCATGAGAATGCCGCTGTCGCCTCAGGTGTGATAAGCAGCTGGACAAGACACCGGCTGCTCTGATTGGCTGAGGCTCGGCCAGGTCCGGGGATAAAAGAGCAGCTTGGCCCTCATCATCATCATTGTCACCATGGCCTTCCTCTGGATCGTGTCCTGCCTCGCCTTCATCAGCGCCGCCTACGGTGAGACACACCAAGACACACGCAAGTTCATTTAGTAAATTATGGTCCCATTTAGGGAGGGTCATGTCCAAACTTGGCCAGTCAGAGGGGGGCTGTCACTCGTGGCTCCAAAACCAGGATGGCGCTCGCTTCTTCTCCACAGTCTGTGGTCACAGAGTGCCATAGTGACATCATCACAAAGACAAGGTGAAGGTTAAAACAGCAGAATAGAATTTTAAAGTTACCTGTCGCCCTCTCAGGCTGCGGCACCCCCGCCATCCCCCCCCAGGTCAGCGGCTACGCTCGCATCGTCAACGGTGAGGAGGCGGTGCCTCACTCTTGGCCCTGGCAGGTGTCCCTCCAGGTGAGCCAGCTCAACAAACTCAGTCTATGTCTGTCTCTCCTCCTCCTCCTCCTCCTCCTCCTCCTCCTCCTTGTCACTGACTGTGTTCTGTTTGACTTTCTCTCAGCAATCCAATGGCTTCCACTTCTGTGGTGGTTCTCTGATCAATGAGAACTGGGTGGTGACGGCGGCTCACTGTAACGTCAGGTCAGTTCAGCAGCTCTGTCTTCAGATGTAGCTTCCTGTTTAAAAGCCCCTGTGATCTCCAGTGATGTGAGATCTGAACCATTTCCTCGTCACGGCAGCTTTAAAACGTGTTTTTGTTTATGTGGACTGGCCCTTTAAAGCCCTGCTTCCTATGTCCTGTCAGGACCTACCACCGCGTGATCGCTGGAGAGCACAACAAGGGCTACGGCTCCAACGAAGACGTCCAGGTGCTGAAGCCCGCCAAGGTGAGACCTCCCCGCCAGCCGGTCAGCTTTCAGAAAGCACCTGTCTCTCCCCACTGACCCCCCTTGTCACCTGCTCCCCCCAGGTGTTCACCCACCCCGACTGGAACCCCAGAACCATCAACAACGACATCTCCCTCATCAAGCTGGCCACCCCCGCCAGCCTGGGCACCAACGTGTCCCCCGTCTGCCTCGCCGAGTCCACCGACGTCTTTGCCGCTGGCATGACCTGCGTCACCTCAGGCTGGGGTCTGACCCGCTACAACGGTGAGACCTACACGATGAACCATAATGCACTGCAACGATCAGCTGCTGGAGTCAGTTTATGAATTAAAGTGTCAGGAGACTTTTACTGTGAAAGGGCAGAGGAAGTGAGGTTATGAGACTTTTACTGTGAAAGGGTGTATCAGCGGTCGTGTGGTGTCTCCCACAGCTCCCAGTACTCCCAACAATCTGCAGCAGGCCGCCCTCCCCCTGCTGTCCAACGAGCAGTGTAAGAACCACTGGGGCAGCAACATCTCCGGGGTCATGATCTGTGCCGGAGGGGCCGGGGCCACTTCCTGCATGGTGAGGTCCCGCCCACATTCCCATCCCACCTGTCTCACCTGTCTGACTTGTCTCACCTGTCCCACCTGTCTGACTTGTTCTTCCTGTCCCACCTGTCTGACTTGTCCCTCCTGTCCCACCTGTCTGACTTGTCTCACCTGTCCGGCTTGTCCCTCCTGTCTCACCTGTCTCACCTGTTGTCTGTGCAGGGGGACTCTGGAGGTCCTCTGGTCTGTGAGAAGGACGGTGCCTGGACTCTGGTGGGAATCGTGTCCTGGGGAAGCAGCCGCTGCTCCACCTCCACTCCCGCCGTCTACGCCCGCGTCACCGAGCTCCGTGGTTGGGTTGACCAGATCCTCACCGCCAACTAAACGCGCAGAGCCTACACCACCATCGCCAGGGCAACCCAGACTCCCTGACCCCCCCCCTCCCATGAATGATAATAAAAACACTGAACATCACTGGCTGAGTGTGTTTCTGTCAGCAGGGGGCGCTCCCAGCTCACTCTCATTATTTGCTGTGTTTTTGATCAATAAATGATCTTAGTGAATGATGACACACACCTGGTTCACGGTCTGAACCCTGAAACCACAGGGGGGTGCTGCAGAGTGTCCAACACCTGTCCCAGAGACACCTGTCCAACACCTGTCCCACAGACACCTGTCCAACACCTGTCCCAGAGACACCTGTCCAACACCTGTCCCACAGACACCTGTCCAACACCTGTCCAACACCTGTCCCAGAGACACCTGTCCAACACCTGTCCCACAGACACCTGTCCAACACCTGTCCCAGAGACACCTGTCCAACACTTGTCCCACAGACACCTGTCCAACACCTGTCCAACACCTGTCCCAGAGACACCTGTCCAACACCTGTCCCACAGACACCTGTCCAACACCTGTCCAACACCTGTCCCACAGACACCTGTCCAACACCTGTCCAACACCTGTCCCACAGACACCTGTCCAACACCTGTCCCACAGACACCTGTCCAACACCTGTCCAACACCTGTCCCACAGACACCTGTCCAACACCTGTCCAACACCTGTCCCACAGACACCTGTCCAACACCTGTCCAACACCTGTCCCACAGACACCTGTCCAACACCTGTCCCACAGACACCTGTCCAACACCTGTCCCACAGACACCTGTCCAACACCTGTCCCACAGACACCTGTCCAACACCTGTCCCACAGACACCTGTCCAACACCTGTCCAACACCTGTCCCACAGACACCTGTCCAACACCTGTCCAACACCTGTCCCAGAGACACCTGTCCAACACCTGTCCCACAGACACCTGACACACACACTGATACACACTAACACACACACACACACACACTAACACTCACACACACACACACACACACACACACACACACACACACACACACACACACACACAGTCTGGGTTCTTCCTTCTTGTTTTCATCATTTCATGACTTTATTAAAGAACCCCCCCGATCTGATCAGATCTGATCAGAACTGAACTGAGAGAGAAAGAGGAGGGAGGAGCCCAGTGCATCATGGGAGGCATTCTTTAGGATGACAGCTGCTGACCTGCAGTCTGTGTTCTGGATGACGTACGACTCTGGATTCTCTATGAGCAGTAACCTCTGCAAAACACATACAATCAGTCAATCAATCAATCAATCAATCAATCAATCAATCAGTGTTTCTCTCTCCAGCTCCAGGTCACAGCAGTGTTTCTCTCAGACTGTTTCCATAAAGAGCAGCTCAGAACAAACTCTTTCATTCAGAGACAAAAGATTCAGGAATTCAACAGGAAGGATTCAAGAATCCCCACAGAGCAGCTCAGAGATTAGATTAGGACCCAGTGGAGGAAGAACTCCCCTTTAACGGGAGGAACTCCCCTTTAACGGAAGAACTCCCCTTTAACGGGAGGACTCCCCTTTAACGGGAGATCTGTCAGGGTCCATGTTGGGTGGAGGTTGGAAAGAGAGAGAGAGACACACAACAGCAACTAAAATACTAACAGCGACTATAGTACTGACAATAGGAATGTGACTGATAGTGAGTAATATGGTAACAATGACAACAGTTAATATGTGAATAATAATAACAGGACTGATATCAGTAAAGAGTGTCGGTGGCTGACGATCCACAGCAGGAGAACCAGGACCAGGATCCACAGGAACCAGAGAACCACAGCAGCAGGACCAGGACCAGGATCCACAGGAACCTGAGAACCACAGCAGGAGAACCAGGACCAGGATCCACAGGAACCAGAGAACCACAGCAGAACCAGGACCAGGATCCACAGGAACCAGAGAACCACAGCAGGAGAACCAGGACCAGGATCCACAGGAACCTGAGAACCACAGCAGGAGAACCAGGACCAGGATCCACAGGAACCAGAGAACCACAGCAGCAGAACCAGGACCAGGATCCACAGGAACCTGAGAACCACAGCAGGAGAACCAGGACCAGGATCCACAGGAACCAGAGAACCACAGCAGGGCCAGGACCAGGATCCACAGGAACCAGAGAACCAGGACCAGGATCCACAGGAACCTGAGAGAGGAGAAAAGCACAGAAAGGCTTCGGGGAAGATACCAAGTTAGTAACAGACATAAAAGAGACATGAAGCATCAGGATGGAGAGGAAGAGGAGGAGAGAGGAGCCCAGTGCATCATGGGAGTCCCCCGGCAGTCTGAGCCTATAGCAGCATAACTAGGGGCTGGTCCAAGACCTGATCCAGCCCTGAACTATAGGCTTCATCACTAAGGAAGGTTTTTAGTCCACTCTTAAATGTAGAGAGGGTGTCTGCCCCCCGAACCCAGACTGGAAGGAGGTTCCACAGGAGAGGAGCCTGATAGCTGAAAGCTCTGGCTCCATCACTACTTTAGAGGACTTTAGGAACCACCAGTAGACCTGCAGTCTGGGAGCACAGTGCTCTAGTAGGGTAGTACGGCACTATGAGCTCTTTAAGATATGATGGAGCCTGAACATTAAGAGCTTTGGAGGTGAGGAGAAGGATTTTAAACTCTATTCTAGATTTGACTGGAAGCCAGTGAAGAGAAGCCAGTACAGGAGAAAGATGGTCTCTTCTCTTAGTTCTGGTCAGAACAGGAGCAGCAGCGTTCTGGACCAGCTGGAGAGTCTTTAAGGACTTATTGGGCCTGATAATAATGAGTTACAATAGTCCAACCTAGAAGTGACAAATGCATGGACCAATTTTTCTGCATCATCTATGGAAAAAGGCAGTTCTAGAAAGAGTTAAAGGACAAATCCTGAAATGGTAAATGGTCTGAATTTGTATAGCACCTTTCTAGTTATTTCAACTACTCAAAGCGCTTTACATGACATACTCATTCACACAGGAGGGATCTAATTTGGAGGATACTATTCTTTCACACTCATTCACACACTGAAGCTGCTTCAGGAGCAAGTTGGGGTTCAGTGTCTTGCCCAAGGACACTTCGACATGTTGACCCATGGGAACTGGGGATCGAACCCCCGACCTTCTGATTGAGGGATTACCCACTCTACCACTGAGCCACAGCCGCCCCAAATAAGACTCCCAGATTCCTCCCAGTGGAGCTGGAGGCCAGAGTGATGCCATCCAGAGCAGTTATGTTGGTAGAAAAGGTGTCTCTGAGGTGTCTGGAGCAGAATAACTTCAGTTTAGTCTGAGTTTAGCAGCAGAAAGTTGCTGCTCATCCAGGACTTTATGTCCTTAAGGCAGATTTTAGGCAGAGTTTAGCCAACTGATTGGATTCATCAGGCTTTATTGATCAGTATAATTGAGTATCATCTGCATAACAGTGGAAATGAATGGAGATCTTCCTGATAATACCCAGAGGAAGCATATATAAGGTAAATAGTATCGGTCCAAGCACTGAACCTTGTTGAACTCCATGTCTAACCTTAGTGTGGACAGAGGATTCATTGTTAACGTGAACAAACTGAATTCGATCTGATCAATAGGACTTAAAGCAGCTTAATGTGGTTCCTTTTATGCCAATGAACTGTTCCAGTCTCTGTAACAGGATGTGATGGTCAATGGTGTCAAAAGCAGCACTCAGGTCTAACAAGACCAGTACAGAGAGAAGTCCTCTATCTGATGCCAGAAGGAGGTCTGTAACCTTCACCAGTGTCTCTGTGTTATGGTTCACTCTAAAACCTGACTGAAAATCCTCTAATAGACTATTAGAATTAAGAAAATATGGAAAACTGTTTTGGGGCTCCGCTGAGTCTCATGTTCAGCTCACGTGTTGGAGTCCTTCCCTTGTCTCTGGCCTTCGTGTTCCTGCCTCCTCAGGTGGAAAACTCTGTGTCAGCTCCACCTGTCCAAACTCCCACCGTCCCTGATAAAGTGTCCCGGCCCGTCCTGGCCAATCAGGAGGCTCTCTGGCTGTATAAAAGCTGCTCGCTCACACAGAGCCCATATGATCGAGCCATGGCCTTCCTGTGGATCCTCTCCTGCCTCGCCTTTGCCGGCGCTGCCTACGGTGAGACAAACTCTGTGACATCACAGGAGCAGCTGAGGGAGTGAAGCATGCTGGGTAGAGAGAGGCAGGGTTCCATACTGTTTAGTTCACGAGAGGTCTGTTAGTGTCTGAGGTCACGTGTCAAACACAATCTGAAACTGGCAGGAAGTCCGACTGCAGCCACACACCATCAGCGGTCAGCAGACGCTTTTAAGGCTGTTCTGACCCACAATCCTCTGCACAGAGGAGGACGGGGGGGCTCACACAGAACACAGCAGCCTCTCTGAGCTGTGCAGTAAGAAACACTCAACATGAGTACCACTAGGAGAGCTGAGCCGACGTCCACCGAGCAAAGTCTAAATATTGATGGAAACGTGACGGATGGCGTTTTGTATCTACAAGGAAAACATATTTTCAACAATATTCAAATCTTGCGCTGACAGAGATGGATGTGTGGGCCGAAGGGTCAGAGTTCAAGGCTCAGTGATATGATGACGTCATCCCAGCCGTCTGCAGGCTGCGTGCAGTCAGCCTGGTTGTGATTGGCTCATTCTGTCTGCGTGGTCACAGCTGGACGGTGGAGAGTAAAAAGAGTCGGACCGCAATCAGAGCAGATCATCCTCATTGTCCTCACATCAGAGTCCAGCCAACAGCCTTACTGCTCACCGTCCTCCTTCAACGCCACAAACTAAGATGGCCGCTCAGTCAGAGAAGTAGTGACATCATCCCCTCGTAGTAATAAAGCTCAAGTCTGACAGCTGAAGTTCCTGACGGGACTGAAAGGCCTCTTACAGGCTGTGTTTCTGGAGCTTTCGATGAGGCCTGCTTGTTGTCAGGAATCATCTTTCACTCTCATGTTTCCATGTTGATGATGTCATCATCTTGTCACCAGGTTGCGGCACTCCCGCCATCCCCCCCGTCATCACCGGTTACTCTCGTATCGTCAACGGTGAGGAGGCGGTGCCTCACTCCTGGCCCTGGCAGGTGTCCCTTCAGGTATACTCTCTCTCTCTCTCTCTCTCTCTCTCTCTCTCTCTCTCTCTCTCATGGCTTCTCTTGTTGTCGTTTCAGGATTACACCGGCTTCCACTTCTGTGGCGGCTCTCTCATCAACGAGAACTGGGTGGTGACCGCCGCCCACTGCAACGTCAGGTGGTCACCTTCACCCTATCACCTTCATCACTGTCACCCTTTCACCTTCATCACCGTCACCCTGTCACCTTCATCACCTTCACCCTATCACCTTCATCACCGTCACCCTGTCACCTTCATCACCTTCACCCTGTCACCTTCATCACCTTCATCACCTTCACCTTGTCACCTTCATCACCTTTACCCTATCACCTTCATCACCTTCACCCTGTCATCTTCATCACCTTTACCCTGTCACCTTCACCCTGTCACCTTCATCACCTTCACCCTGTCACCTTCATCACCTTCATCACCTTCACCTTGTCACCTTCATCACCGTCACCCTGTCACCTTCATCACCTTCACCCTATCACCTTCATCACCGTCACCCTGTCACCTTCATCACCTTCACCCTGTCACCTTCATCACCTTCACCCTGTCACCTTCATCACCTTCATCACCTTCACCTTGTCACCTTCATCACCTTTACCCTATCACCTTCATCACCTTCACCCTGTCATCTTCATCACCTTTACCCTGTCACCTTCACCCTGTCACCTTCATCACCTTCATCTGACGGTGTTTTGGACACAAAATGGCTGCCTCATGTGCCCGTCCTTTTCCCTGCAGGACTTCCCACCGCGTGATCCTCGGAGAACATGACCGCTCCTCCCCCGCTGAGGACATCCAGGTCATGAAGGTCGGCAAGGTGGGTGACAAACGGCCTCTAGTCCCATTGCCATGTCTTCCTGCATGCTCGCCACTCCTAACGGTATCATTTCCTTTTAGGTGTTCAAGCACCCCCGCTACAATGGCTTCACCATCAACAACGACATCCTGCTCATCAAGCTGGCTAGCCCTGCCCAGATGAACATGCGTGTGTCCCCGGTGTGTGTGGCTGAAACCGGAGACAACTTCCCCGGAGGCCTGAAGTGTGTGACCAGCGGCTGGGGCCTGACCCACCACAATGGTGAGATCTGCATCAGAGGGCCAATCAGAGGAGAGCAGCAGCAGAGGGCCAATCAGAGGAGAGCAGGGGGGCCTGACTCACCACATAGCAAATAGACCCACTTCATGTTAATGGTTCCCAACCTGAGGTGTGGGGTCCCTGAGAGGTCCCAAGAAGACAAGCTCAGAGCTAACATGTCTGTCTTCTGAGCGGTCTGGTTTCACTGGATGGGGTGGGTGGGGGAGGGAGGGGCTCAGTATACAGCCTGTAGACCTGCAGCTCCACCGGGGGGCTCTGCCCATGTTCTTCACTCATCAGTGTGCTTGTGCTGCAGCTCCTGACACCCCCGCCCTGCTGCAGCAGGCCGCCCTCCCTCTGCTGACCAATGAGCAGTGTCGTCGTTACTGGGGCAACAAGATCAGTGACCTGATGATCTGCGCCGGAGCCTCTGGAGCCTCCTCCTGCATGGTGGGTGGTGCAGATGAGACACAGACGGAGCCGTACTGATGCTGAGTTGCTGCTCCTCACTCTCCTCTTTCACTGTTCATCTGCTGCTGTTTCAGGGTGACTCCGGCGGCCCTTTGGTCTGTGAGAAAGCTGGAGCCTGGACTCTGGTCGGCATCGTGTCCTGGGGCAGCGGAACCTGCACCCCCACAATGCCCGGTGTGTACGCCCGCGTCACCGAGCTGCGCGCCTGGATGGATCAGACCATCGCCGCCAACTGAGGCGGGACGGCTCGGCTCCCACCTGATCACCAATAAAAGTGTGAACGTGTGAAAGGGATGTGTGGTTGTGGTTTGTTTTCTCTGAGCTCTGGAGGCGCTTCACACTGAGGGAAAGAAACTCTTCAATATGTGGTTCAGCCCTCTGAGTCCCTCTGACAGGGAGACGCTCAGACGGACTCTAGTCTGCAGGCAGGAATGGTTAGCCTAGGCACAAACACGTTCCTCTGGGTTCCTCATGAGCGAATGAGCGTGTTGACATGTTGACTTTGGAATCAAAGACATGAGACACATTCAGGCTGAAAGCTTTTTCCTCAGCGGTGATTTATTACACAGAGAGCACGTTTTATCAAACATGAACACAAACAGCCTCAACGCATCTGTAACCTCAGTTATCTCCTCAGACTTTATTACATTATACAGTGGTGGCCAAAATTATTAGAACACTTGGCATATTTGAGAAGTTTCAGATGTTTTTGTTGAATTGACCATCAAAATACCCATAAAAAGAATGAAATATCTACAAAGTCATCATTATGCTGTATAAACCATAGAATAGAGCCATCATAATGAGATTTAGGTCATTTTCCTTACTAAAAACAAGCTAGGCCTATTTTGCTTTCAATGTCACACAATCATGTTCCTTCACAGAAGAAGCCAAGTTACTTGTCAGGTGTAATCGTGGTTAAATTGATGGTGATGCCAGAGTCTTAGGACACGGCTGTGTGATTCTTTAGAATGCACAAGGCCCATCCTGCTCATTAAGTGATTGGTAACATCAGGGTTTTGTCACTGAGGCCACACCACCAATTGGTATAAATTCAAAGCCTCTAGAAGTAGTCCTGAAGCACATGTTGCTCTTCTTTGAACATGGCTAAGGTGAAGATGGAGCTAACGAGTGAGCAACGGGTTCAAATAAAGGCCCTTTTAGATGCTGGCTGAAGTTACTGCCGCATAGCCAAGGACTTGAGATGCAGTCCAAGAACTGTAAAGTACACTTTAGACCGCCATGATGCCACCAATTCACATCAGAACCGAAAGGGGAGAGGTAGAAAAAAGAAACTTTCAGACAGACAAGTGAAGCATCTAAAAATTCTCAGTCTTAAGGATCAAAGAAAGGCCTCATGAGAACTGCGTGACGAGATCAACACCACAATGACTAATGGTGCAACATTGTCTTCAAGAACTGTGCATCAGAAACTGGGTGAAGAAGGATAGCAGCAACGAAACCTTTACTGAAAGAGAAAAATAGAGTGAAACACCAGAAATTTGCAAAAGAACACAAGAAATGGACAAAGGAAAATTGGTATAAAGTGTTGTGGACTGATGAGTCCAAGTTTGAACAGTTTGGCAACACGTGAAGAGTGTATGTTCGACGGAGGGAGGGTGAGAGATATAAAAATGAGTGTCTCTTGCCAACAGTTAAACACAGAGGGGGTAGTATTATGGTGTGGGGTGCCATTTCAGCCTCAGGAACAGGTGACTTTGTGAAAATCATGGATAAGAAAGTATACCACGACATTCTGGTGAGGCACGGAGTACCATTTGGGAGTCATCTTATTGGGCCTGGAATTATTTTCCAAGAGGACCATGACCCTAAACATTCTTCTAACTATTGCTGGAACTCCCTGCGACAGAAGGAATCTGTGTGAACATTGAAAATGAGCAAATTTGGGGCGAGTTGGAAAATAAACTGGACAGATCTATTGTACATTCAAAGGAAAGCCTTTGGCTTGAGTTGCAGAAGGCATGGGATAAGATTAGTGTTGTTCTCAGGGAATATATTGACACTATGCCAGAGAGATTAGCTGCTGTAATTGCTGCAAAAGGTGGACATACCAAATATCAAAGTTAAAAGTGGATAAAAAACAGTAGGACTCACTTCATCTAATATTTGTTTTGCTCAGAGCAACCATCTGGGTATTTCAACATTATGATGTTCTGAGACATGTTTTGGAGGCCACCACTGTATATTATATTGAAAGTAAACTTTATTTGTCTGCTGTTTTCAACATTAAATTCTTCACGTTGAATGACACCAAATAACACCAAAACCAAATTGAGGAAAATACCACCAATAATTTCAAATTTTAAAAAAAACTATTAATAATGATAATTCCATTAATAATAAAAGACAATCAATCAATCAATAAATCTTCATTTCATTTCAATTCATGACAGCGTTATCTCAAGATGATTATACATAAAGAGTAGGTCAGACCAAACTCTTTAATTCAGAGACCCAAAGATTCAAGAATTCAACATTAAGGATTCAAGAATCCCCACAGAGCAGCTCAGAGATTAGATTAGGACACAGTGGAGGAAGAACTCCCCTTTAATGGGAAAACTTCCCCTTTAATGGGAGAACTCCCCTTTAATGGGGAGAACTCCCCTTTGACGGGAGGAACTCCCCTTTAACGGGAAAAACTCTCCTTTAACGGGAAGAAACCTGGAACAGAACCAGGCTCAGAACGGGGGGGGGGCTTTCTGTATGGCTCCATGTTGGGTGGGGGTTGGACAGAGAGACAGAAAGAGAGAGAAAAAACAAACAGCAACCAAAATACTAACAGTAACTACAGTACTGATCAATGTGACTGATACTGATCAATGTGACTGATACTGATCAATATGGTAGCAGGTAAAAACATGACAACAGTTAACATGTGAATAGCAATAACAGGACTGATATCAGTAAAAAGTGTCGGTGGCTGACGATCCACAGCAGGAGAACCAGGACCAGGATCCACAGGAACCAGAGAACCACAGCAGGAGAACCAGGACCAGGATCCACAGGAAAGAGAGAACCACAGCTGGAGAACCAGGACCAGGATCCACATGAGAAAAGCACAGAAAGACTCCGGGGAAGATACCAAGTTAGTAACAGACATTAAAGAGACATGAAGCATCAGGATGAAGAGGAAGAGGAGGAGACAGGAGCCCAGTGCATCATGGGAGTCCCCCGGCAGTCTGAGCCTATAGCAGCATAACTAGGGGCTGGTCCAAGGCCTGATCCAGTCCTGAACTATAGGCTTCATCACTAAGGAAGGTTTTTAGTCCACTCTTAAATGTAGAGAGGGTGTCTGCCCCCCGAACCCAGACTGGAAGGAGGTTCCACAGGAGAGGAGCCTGATAGCTGAAAGCTCTGGCTCCATCACTACTTTAGAGGACTTTAGGAACCACCAGTAGACCTGCAGTCTGGGAGCACAGTGCTCTAGTGGGGTAGTACGGTACTATGAGCTCTTTAAGAGATGACAGAGCCTGAACATTAAGAGCTTTGGAGGTGAGGAGAAGGATTTTAAACTCTATTCTAGATTTTACTGGAAGCCAGTGAAGAGAAGCCAGTACAGGAGAAAGATGGTCTCTTCTCTTAGTTCTGGTCAGAACAGGAGCAGCAGTGTTCTGGACCAGCTGGAGAGTCTTTAAGGACTTACTGGGGCAGCCTGATAATAAGGAACAGAAATAATCCAACCTGGAAGTGACTAATGTGTGGACTAGTGTTTCTGCATCATCTCCAGACAGGATGGACCTGGTTTTAACAATATTAGTAGATGGAAAAAGGCAGTTCTAGAAATCCGTTTAATGTGGGAGTTAAAGGACAAATCCTGATCAAATAAGACTCCCAGATTCCTCCCAGTGGAGCTGGAGGCCAGAGTGATGCCATCCAGAGCAGTTATGTTCGTAGAAAAGGTGTCTCTGAGGTGTCTGGGGCCGAGCAGAATAACTTCAGTTTAGTCTGAGTTTAGCAGCAGAAAGTTGCTGCTCATCCAGGACTTTATGTCCTTAAGGCAGATTTGGAGTTTAACCAACTGATTGGATTCATCAGGCTTCATTGATCAGTATAATTGTGTATCATCTGCATAACAGTGGAAATGAATGGAGATCTTCCTGATAATATTACCCAGAGGAAGCATATATAAGGTAAATAGTATCGGTCCAAGCACCAAACCTTGTTGAACTCCATGTCTAACCTTAGTGTGGACAGAGGATTCATTGTTAATGTGTACAAACTGAATTCGATCTGATCAATAGGACTTAAAGCAGCTTAATGTGGTTCCTTTTATACCAGTGAACTGTTCCAGTCTCTGTAACAGGATGTGATGGTCAATGGTGTCGAAAGCAGCACTCAGGTCTAACAAGACCAGGACAGAGAGAAGTCCTCTATCTGATGCCAGAAGGAGGTCTGTAACCTTCACCAGTGTCTCTGTGTTATGGTTCACTCTAAAACCTGACTGAAGATCCTCTAATAGACTATTAGAATTAGGAAAATATGGAAAACTGTTTTGGGGCTCCGCTGAGTCTCATGTTCAGCTCACGTGTTGGAGTCCTTCCCTTGTCTCTGGCCTTCGTGTTCCTGCCTCCTCAGGTGGAAAACTCTGTGTCAGCTCCACCTGTCCAAACTCCCACCGTCCCTGATAAAGTGTCCCGGCCCGTCCTGGCCAATCAGGAGGCTCTCTGGCTGTATAAAAGCTGCTCGCTCACACAGAGCCCATATGATCGAGCCATGGCCTTCCTGTGGATCCTCTCCTGCCTCGCCTTTGCCGGCGCTGCCTACGGTGAGACAAACTCTGTGACATCACAGGAGCAGCTGAGGGAGTGAAGCATGCTGGGTAGAGAGAGGCAGGGTTCCATACTGTTTAGTTCACGAGAGGTCTGTTAGTGTCTGAGGTCACGTGTCAAACACAATCTGAAACTGGCAGGAAGTCCGACTGCAGCCACACACCATCAGCGGTCAGCAGACGCTTTTAAGGCTGTTCTGACCCACAATCCTCTGCACAGAGGAGGACGGGGGGGCTCACACAGAACACAGCAGCCTCTCTGAGCTGTGCAGTAAGAAACACTCAACATGAGTACCACTAGGAGAGCTGAGCCGACGTCCACCGAGCAAAGTCTAAATATTGATGGAAACGTGACGGATGGCGTTTTGTATCTACAAGGAAAACATATTTTCAACAATATTCAAATCTTGCGCTGACAGAGATGGATGTGTGGGCCGAAGGGTCAGAGTTCAAGGCTCAGTGATATGATGACGTCATCCCAGCCGTCTGCAGGCTGCGTGCAGTCAGCCTGGTTGTGATTGGCTCATTCTGTCTGCGTGGTCACAGCTGGACGGTGGAGAGTAAAAAGAGTCGGACCGCAATCAGAGCAGATCATCCTCATTGTCCTCACATCAGAGTCCAGCCAACAGCCTTACTGCTCACCGTCCTCCTTCAACGCCACAAACTAAGATGGCCGCTCAGTCAGAGAAGTAGTGACATCATCCCCTCGTAGTAATAAAGCTCAAGTCTGACAGCTGAAGTTCCTGACGGGACTGAAAGGCCTCTTACAGGCTGTGTTTCTGGAGCTTTCGATGAGGCCTGCTTGTTGTCAGGAATCATCTTTCACTCTCATGTTTCCATGTTGATGATGTCATCATCTTGTCACCAGGTTGCGGCACTCCCGCCATCCCCCCCGTCATCACCGGTTACTCTCGTATCGTCAACGGTGAGGAGGCGGTGCCTCACTCCTGGCCCTGGCAGGTGTCCCTTCAGGTATACTCTCTCTCTCTCTCTCTCTCTCTCTCTCTCTCTCTCTCTCTCTCTCTCTCTCTCTCTCATGGCTTCTCTTGTTGTCGTTTCAGGATTACACCGGCTTCCACTTCTGTGGCGGCTCTCTCATCAACGAGAACTGGGTGGTGACCGCCGCCCACTGCAACGTCAGGTGGTCACCTTCACCCTATCACCTTCATCACTGTCACCCTTTCACCTTCATCACCGTCACCCTGTCACCTTCATCACCTTCACCCTATCACCTTCATCACCGTCACCCTGTCACCTTCATCACCTTCACCCTGTCACCTTCATCACCTTCACCCTGTCACCTTCATCACCTTCATCACCTTCACCTTGTCACCTTCATCACCTTTACCCTATCACCTTCATCACCTTCACCCTGTCATCTTCATCACCTTTACCCTGTCACCTTCACCCTGTCACCTTCATCACCTTCACCCTGTCACCTTCATCACCTTCATCACCTTCACCTTGTCACCTTCATCACCGTCACCCTGTCACCTTCATCACCTTCACCCTGTCATCTTCATCACCTTTACCCTGTCACCTTCACCCTGTCACCTTCATCACCTTCACCCTGTCACCTTCATCACCTTCATCACCTTCACCTTGTCACCTTCATCACCTTTACCCTATCACCTTCATCACCTTCACCCTGTCATCTTCATCACCTTTACCCTGTCACCTTCACCCTGTCACCTTCATCACCTTCACCCTGTCACCTTCATCACCTTCATCACCTTCACCTTGTCACCTTCATCACCGTCACCCTGTCACCTTCATCACCTTCACCCTATCACCTTCATCACCGTCACCCTGTCACCTTCATCACCTTCACCCTGTCACCTTCATCACCTTCACCCTGTCACCTTCATCACCTTCATCACCTTCACCTTGTCACCTTCATCACCTTTACCCTATCACCTTCATCACCTTCACCCTGTCATCTTCATCACCTTTACCCTGTCACCTTCACCCTGTCACCTTCATCACCTTCATCTGACGGTGTTTTGGACACAAAATGGCTGCCTCATGTGCCCGTCCTTTTCCCTGCAGGACTTCCCACCGCGTGATCCTCGGAGAACATGACCGCTCCTCCCCCGCTGAGGACATCCAGGTCATGAAGGTCGGCAAGGTGGGTGACAAACGGCCTCTAGTCCCATTGCCATGTCTTCCTGCATGCTCGCCACTCCTAACGGTATCATTTCCTTTTAGGTGTTCAAGCACCCCCGCTACAATGGCTTCACCATCAACAACGACATCCTGCTCATCAAGCTGGCTAGCCCTGCCCAGATGAACATGCGTGTGTCCCCGGTGTGTGTGGCTGAAACCGGAGACAACTTCCCCGGAGGCCTGAAGTGTGTGACCAGCGGCTGGGGCCTGACCCACCACAATGGTGAGACCTGCATCAGAGGGCCAATCAGAGGAGAGCAGCAGCAGAGGGCCAATCAGAGGAGAGCAGGGGGGCCTGACTCACCACATAGCAAATAGACCCACTTCATGTTAATGGTTCCCAACCTGAGGTGTGGGGTCCCTGAGAGGTCCCAAGAAGACAAGCTCAGAGCTAACATGTCTGTCTTCTGAGCGGTCTGGTTTCACTGGATGGGGTGGGTGGGGGAGGGAGGGGCTCAGTATACAGCCTGTAGACCTGCAGCTCCACCGGGGGGCTCTGCCCATGTTCTTCACTCATCAGTGTGCTTGTGCTGCAGCTCCTGACACCCCCGCCCTGCTGCAGCAGGCCGCCCTCCCTCTGCTGACCAATGAGCAGTGTCGTCGTTACTGGGGCAACAAGATCAGTGACCTGATGATCTGCGCCGGAGCCTCTGGAGCCTCCTCCTGCATGGTGGGTGGTGCAGATGAGACACAGACGGAGCCGTACTGATGCTGAGTTGCTGCTCCTCACTCTCCTCTTTCACTGTTCATCTGCTGCTGTTTCAGGGCGACTCCGGCGGCCCTTTGGTCTGTGAGAAAGCTGGAGCCTGGACTCTGGTCGGCATCGTGTCCTGGGGCAGCGGAACCTGCACCCCCACAATGCCCGGTGTGTACGCCCGCGTCACCGAGCTGCGCGCCTGGATGGATCAGACCATCGCCGCCAACTGAGGCGGGACGGCTCGGCTCCCACCTGATCACCAATAAAAGTGTGAACGTGTGAAAGGGATGTGTGGTTGTGGTTTGTTTTCTCTGAGCTCTGGAGGCGCTTCACACTGAGGGAAAGAAACTCTTCAACATGTGGTTCAGCCCTCTGAGTCCCTCTGACAGGGAGACGCTCAGACGGACTCTAGTCTGCAGGCAGGAATGGTTAGCCTAGGCACAAACACGTTCCTCTGTGTTCCTCATGAGTGAATGAACGTGTTGACATGTTGACTTTGGAATCAAAGACATGAGACACATTCAGGCTGAAAGCTTTTTCCTCAGCGGTGGTTTATTACACAGAGAGCACGTTTTATCCAACATGAACACAAACAGCACAAACAGCCTCACAGCATCTTGTCATCAGGTGCGTCTGGGTGGGCAGGCGTGGCCAACTCGGCGGCAGTAGCAGATGGCGTTGAAGAAGCGGCAGTAGCAGGTGTCACAGGGGTCACAGCAGGGCAGTGGGTAACCCAGACATGACTGCTGGTGGGGGATGCAGCGACGAGGGGAACGCATGGCTCGACCCTGCAGCTGCAGGGCTGCTGACGAGTCCTGAGAAACAGGAGGCACATGAATAAAAACAGATAATGCCACTAGCGTCAACTTGAAGCACGTTAAGCAGGAAGAAAGAAAAGGTGTTTACATTTACTGTATCTTTAAATAAGCAGCACCCACCTCGTCGTAGGAGCCGGTGTCCAGCAGGAAGTGATCCTCCACTGAGTCAATAGGTAGGAGGGCGGGATCATGAACAGGGTCAGGGGCGTGGCTTCTCTCTGCATGGCACAAGATAGAAAACAGACCTGCTGCATTACCTGTCAGCCACCTTCATCACCTCCTCCTCATCCTCCTAAATAAAAACCACCTGATCATTTGAATCAATCAGCCGACAGCATAGAATCCATGTGTATGCAGATGATACAACTCTCTACTGCTGAGAGACTGTGGAGGGAGATTCCTGCTGCACACTTCATCAAACTCCATTCAAGTTTGGGTTTTTTAAAAAGTACCAACTCCTTGACGATTACTGAAGGGGTTAATATGTGGCTTTCCAGGTGACACCTGGTCCCCCCCTACAGAGCCTGAGGTCATCACTAACTTACCTGCAAGTCTGAATCCAATAAGGAGAGTAATGGCTTCTGTAAACAGGAAGTCGTCATCATGTCTACACCTGAGATCACAGCAGACCCGCCAGACCCGAACAGGTGTGTGAGGACTCCACAGTACAGTTTGGACCTGATGGTTACATTTGATCTAATAAAGTTATTTTATATTTGGTCTTTAATGAACTAAGTACGTACCCAGGAGAGTACACAAATATCTCAAACACACCTGTAACAAATTCCCCTGTGGAAGAGCTCAGACCCTCGAAACCCCCCGAAAACACTTATTTTCACTAAGTCATGGATGAAGGTTTTCAGGTGTGGTGTGTCAGGTGACCGGGGAGTGGGAGGTCGGAGCTCTCTGACTAAACAGGTGTTACTGACCGTGGTTGGACAGGTATGAGGTTTCTGCGTGGTGGCCGGCAACCGGACTGTCGTCCAGCTGGATGTTTCCATGAATCAGAGACGAGGAGAGACGCAGCAGACTGAAGGACCAACAGCAGAGCAGCAAAGGGCCGAACATCCTGTTGCTAGAGGGGAGGAGGAGGAGGAGGAGGAGGAAGAATGGACTGTCTGCACTACAGCTCCCACAATCCTCAGCTTCTCCACCAAGAGCCTGTGGATTAGGAAACAGGGCTGAGTTCACTGGAGGAGCGTCATGATGGAGAAGACAGGCAGAAAGGTGTGTTCAGACACCTGCAGCCTGAAGAGAAACAGCTTTCATCAGTGCAGCCTTTACAGGTGTGTTACAGGTGTGTTACAGGTGTGATACAGGTGTGTAACAGGTGTGTTACAGGTGTGATACAGGTGTGTTACAGGTGTGTTACAGGTGTGATACAGGTGTGATACAGTTGTGTAACAGGTGTGTGTTACAGGTGTGATACAGGTGTGTAACAGGTGTGTTACAGGTGTGATACAGGTGAGTTTTTACTTTGTGGTAGTGATACTTTTCCTGGACTATTTGAAGACCTCCCGCATCAGCAGTTTGTAGTTCTGGTGTTTGCATTCGTATCGATAATGAAAAACCAAAGGAAATAATCAGAAAATAATCAAATAGAGATCAATAATCAAAAAGAGACAGTTTATATAAAGCAGATTCAGACCGCAAAAATAATCATCATAACCCATTCATCATAATATAACTCATTCATCATAACCCATTCATCATTGCTCTATCATCTTAATATAACCCATTCATCATAATGAATCTATAATAACTCATTCATCAGGGTCTGGTTTCTTCAGCTGAATGTTTTTATGATGAACAAACAGACTGACTTCCTCTTGTTCTGATCCAAACTGCAGTTTAATTTTCACAGATTTTAGTTTTTCATTTATCGTTTTAAAATGGCAGATTAGAATACTTGAATTGAATACACAGGACAGATGATTTAACGGTAACTGTTAGAGGAGTTTCTCTTTATCTCACAGTGACAGCACTTTGTTCATCTCTGTGATGCCTAGAATGGCAACAAAATAATGATTCCATGATTCTATTTACATTTCAGTACAAACATGTTCAGCTGTATAACATCTAAAGGAATAATGACAATAAAACCATGTTCATGCTATTATATTTACATCCTAACAAACATGATTTTAAACAATGAAGGAAGTGTATCAGAGAGGGGGGGACTCACCTGTCGCTGGGACTCTTCACCGTCTCTCTCTCTCTCTCTGTCTCTCGAGGGGATGGTGGTGATTTAAAGGGGAGGGGAGGTCACATGACCAGCTGGGGGGGTGGGGGTCATCATCTCCGCTTCATCACCTTGAAACATGATGGTGGTCGTAGTTTAACCTGTATATGTGTGTGTGTGTGTGTGTGTGTGTGTGTGTGTGTGTGTGTGTCGGAGGGGGGCCAATGACATCATCTAATTATAATTACCACGCCACGTCAGTTTTTCCTTGTTTTTCTTTCTTTATGTTGCCAAGAAAAACAAATGACTGATTTTCCCTCAAAAGGCTTCACGTTGAAAACAAACTTCAACAAAACTCACCAACATAAAACATGACATGTAGGGACTCAACATAGGGATTAAATATAGACTAACACAGAGATTAAATATAGACTAATACAGAGATTAAATATAGATTAATACAGAGATTAAATATACACTAATACAGAGATTAAATATAGATTAATACAGAGATTAGATATACACGAATACAGAGATTAAATATACACTAATACAGAGATTAAATATAGATTAATACAGAGATTAGATATACACTAATACAGAGATTAAATATACACTAATACAGAGATTAAATATAGATTAATACAGAGATTAAATATACACTAATACAGAGATTAAATATACACTAACGCAGAGATTAAATATACACTAATACAGAGATTAAATATAGATTAATACAGAGATTAGATATACACGAATACAGAGATTAAATATACACTAATACAGAGATTAAATATAGATTAATACAGAGATTAGATATACACTAATACAGAGATTAAATATACACTAATACAGAGATTAAATATAGATTAATACAGAGATTAAATATACACTAATACAGAGATTAAATATACACTAACGCAGAGATTAAATATAGATTAATACAGAGATTAAATATACACTAATACAGAGATTAAATATACACTAACGCAGAGATTAAATATAGATTAATACAGAGATTAAATATACACTAATACAGAGATTAAATATACACTAATACAGAGATTAAATATACACTAATACAGAGATTAAATATAGATTAATACAGAGATTAAATATACACTAATACAGAGATTAAATATAGATTAATACAGAGATTAAATATACACTAATACAGAGATTAAATATAGATTCTTTTGTTACAGAAGGGTTACAGGGATGTTTCCCTCCAACTGAGTCATCATCATCGTCATCGTCGTCGTCGTCGTCGTCGTCATCATTGTCTAAGGATCTCTGAGGGTCTATGGGGGTCTGTGGGGGTCTCTGAGGGTCTGTGGGGTATGTGGGGGTCTCTGAGGGTCTGTGGAAGTCTGTGGGGGTCTGTGGAGATCTGTGGGGGTCTGTGGGGCACTGTGGGGGTCTCTGAGAGTCTATGGGGACCCCTGAGGGCCTGTGGGGGTATCTGAGGGTCTGTAGGGGACTGTGGGGGTTTCTGAGGGTCTATGGGGACCTGTGAGAGTCTGTGGGGTTTTCTAAGGGTCTGTGGGGTGGGGTGGGGGGCGTCTCTGAGGGTCTATGGGGACCTGTGAGGGTCTTTGAGAGTCTGTGGGGGTCTCTAAGGACCTGTGGGGTTTTATTGGTATCTGTGGTGTTCTCTGAGGATCTGTTGGGGTCTCTGAGGGTCTGTGGGTGTCTCTGAGGGTCTGTCATGGTCTCTGAGGGTCTGTGGGGGACTGTGGGGTCTCTGAGGGTCTATGGGGACCTGTGAGGGTCTGTGGGGTTCTCTGAGGGTCTATGGGGACCTGTAAGGGTCTGTGGGGGTCTCTAAGGGTCTGTGGGGACCTCTGAGGGTTTGTGGGGGTCTCTGAGGGTCTATGATGACCTGTGGGGTTCTGTGGGGGTCTCTGAGGGTCTGTGGGGACCTGTGAGGGTCTTTGAGAGTCTGTGGGGGTCTCTAAGGACCTGTGGGGTTTTATTGGTGTCTGTGGTGTTCTCTGAGGGTCTGTCGTGGTCTCTGAGGGTCTGTGGTGGACTGTGGGGTCTCTGAGGGTCTATGGGGACCTGTGAGGGTCTGTGGGGTCTCTGAGGGTCTATGGGGACCTGTGAGGGTCTGTGGGGCTCTTTGAGGGTCTGTGGGGACCTGTGAGGGTCTGTGGGGGTCTCTAAGGGTCTGTGGGGACCTCTGAGGGTTCTGTGGTAGTCTCTGAGGGTCTGTGGGGGTCTGCGGGGACCTATGAGGGTCAGCAGTGCTTCCTGAGTGCTGATGTCTCCTCTCTTATGGTCTGTGGGTTTGATGAGAGAACATCACATCCGTGTTTCTGACATTATCGTCAATCAGCAGCTCATTAAACTCTTCGTCCTCCAACTGCAAACATGGCGCCGTTCTCTGAACCGTGACACGCTGGTGACATCACGCTGCCTCGCTTTGAGCTGATTACGGTCCATCAGCAGGAAGAGCTTTTTAATCAAACCCGTTTGTCTTCAACAACAACAGCGTCACACACTTCCTGTTTCAGGCCCTGCTGTTACCGTGGCAACAGAGTGGCTTTAACCCGGGAGCTGATGGAGATGGAGGTCAGTGTGGAGCGCCACCACAGTGCCAGGCATGTCCTGTGTACCGTGTGTACTGTGTGTGTACTGTGTGTACTGTGTGTGTACTGTGTGTACCGTGTGTACTGTGTGTACTGTGTGTACTGTGTGTGTACCGTGTGTACTGTGTGTGTACTGTGTGTACTGTGTGTGTACTGTGTGTACCGTGTGTACTGTGTGTACTGTGTGTGTACTGTGTGTACTGTGTGTGTACCGTGTTTATACTGTGTACACTGTGTGTGTACTGTGTGTGTACCGTGTGTACTGTGTGTGTACCGTGTGTACTATGTGTACTGTGTGTATACTGTGTGTGTACCATGTGTACTGTGTGTGTACCGTGTGTGTACCGTGTGTACTATGTGTACTGTGTGTATACTGTGTGTGTACCATGTGTACTGTGTGTGTACCGTGTGTACTGTGTGTGTACCGTGTGTACTGTGTGTGTACCATGTGTACTGTGTGTATACTGTGTGTACTGTGTGTGTACCGTGTGTACTGTGTGTGTACCATGTGTACTGTGTGTGTACCGTGTGTACTGTGTGTATACTGTGTGTGTACTGTGTGTGTACCGTGTGTACCGTGTGTACTGTGTGTGTACCGTGTACCGTGTGTGTACACACACACACACACACACACAGTACACACACATGTAATCTATACCATGGGATCTATAATCTATACCATAGGATCTATAATCTACACCGTGGGATCTATAATATATATACCATGGGATCTATAATATATACCATAGGATCTATAATCTATACCATGGGATCTATAATCTGTAACATAGGATCTATAATCTACACCATGGGATCTATAATCTATACCATGGGATCTATAATCTATACCATAGGATCTATAATCTATACCATGGGATCTATAATCTGAACCATATGATCTATAATCTATACCATGGGATCTATAATCTGAACCATAACCGCTGCAGCAGAGTGACTCGGGTGATCAGGATCTGGTCCCACCTGGTCTGAGCACCCTCAGGTTATTTTCCTGCCTGGGGGGGTTTGGTGTCTCTCAGGTGTGTCAGACTCCAGGTGGGAGGTGACCAGGTACGAGGAAGCTTCAGTGATGTCACATCACTCACATGGTGAAGATTCTAGATTTTATGTGATGCATTACACACATTAACATTATTATGTAATTTAGTATGTATTCTTTATGTTATAGATTATAGGTGAGTTATTATAGATTATAGATTAGTATATGATAGATTATAGATTATTTATCGTGGTATCAGTGTTCGGTGAAACGCCCTCCCCCCTCACTGACTCACTGTCACCTGACCGATCGATGCTCTCTCACGCACACGTTGCTGTCAGCACACAGGCAGCATTAATCGCCTAAAAACAGCAGTCGATCCCAGAGAGAGTCGATCCTTGATTTCTCACTTCATCCCAACCGGGAACTAGGTGAGGTGGACCTTGACCCTCAAGCAGGGTCCAACCCGAGGCTTTCAGTCATGGTCTTCGAGTCTCTGGTTAGCGACCTGCTCAACAGGTTCATCGGAGACTACGTGGAGAACTTGGACAAGTCCCAGCTGAAGATCGGGATCTGGGGAGGTGAGCTCTGCAGCTAGCTAGCAGCTACCGCGATGACATGCGGAGAAAGACCAGACTTCGTCCAGAAATATCACACTTTAGAACTTTCTGTTTTCTAGACGAATACAGACACACCGCAGACTTTGTCCGAACGTCTAATCCTAAACAGCAGGTTCTACTCTTACAGTCGGCATTAATACAACCCACCAATCAGCTGTTGATCCGATGAAATTTTAACTTTGGTCAGAGCTTCACCTGCTGTCCTCGCCGTATGGTCACTGAGGCGGAAGAGGCGCTGTGTTGTGGTCATGGTTTTGTGTAAGGTGTTAAACACAGTTAAAGGCAGTGAATTATGAACGGGTTTTAGTGTGACACCAACCTACCCCCACCCAGACCGACCGTAGGTCCGCTGACTTCACCTGGCAGCACACTGAGGCTGAACACACTTCATTCACACACACAATCGGGATCAGGCTTATTGCTGGTGTCCACATTGCAAGGAATTTAGTTTACTGGTGCACACACACACACACACACACACACACACACACACACACACACACACACACACACACACACACACACACACACACACACACACACACACTGTGACAGTCAGAGCTGTCAGACCTGGATCTGGCGGTCAGGTTGGATTCCTCTGATGTGACATCACTGAAGCTTCCTCGTACCTTTTCATGTCTCAGAAAATAACCTGAGGGTGTTCAGAGCAGGTGGGACCAGATCCTGATCACCTGAGTCACTCTGCTGCAGCAGTTATGGCTCAGATCATATACCACATGGTATAGATTATAGATTACATGATATAGATCACATGGTTTGGATTATAGATCACATGGTATAGATTATAGATCACATTGTATAGAGTATAGATCACATGGTATAGGTTATAGATCACACGGCATAGATTATAGATCACATGGTTTGTATTATAGATCACATGATATAGATTATAGATCACATGGTATAGATTATAGATCACATGGTATAGATTGTAGATAACATGGTTTGTATTATAGATCACATGATATAGATTATAGTTCACATAGTATAGATTATAGATCACATGGTTTGGGTTATATATAAATTATAGATCACATTATACAGATTATAGATCACATGGTTTGGGTTATAGATCACATGGTTTGGATTATAGATCACATAGTATAGATTATAGATCACATAGTATAGATTGTAGATCACATTGTATAGATTATAGATCACATGGTATAGATTATAGATCACATGGTATAGATTATAGATCACATGGTTTGGATTGTAGATCTCTGTGACCGACAGACAGACATGGTGCTTCCAATCAATAACCTGTCTGCCAGCTTTGTCTTCATCACTAATATACAAACTGATGTAGACTTTATGAACCCTAATAACCAAATGAAGCTTTGTGTCTGTGTTATTGATGGTTATTGATCGCTGGATTGTTTTCAGACACCATCTAATGTCCACAAATGAACATGGAAACACCACAGACACGACATGAAAGAGGGAAACAATCAGATTAACTGAGTATCTCCTCTGTGTCTCTGCAGGAAATGTTGTTCTTGAGAACCTGAAAGTGAAAGAAAATGCTTTGGTAAGTTCTAAGATCCACCTCCTCGCTCTGATGTCACCACCCAGAGTATCTCTGATTGGTCCACTTTCCCTATGATGTCACCACCCAGTGTATCTCTGATTGGTCCAAACACTGACATGTTTGATTTTGCCGGAAATGGTCCGTACCAGTATGTCTTCTTTCTGCTCATTTCCACCACTCAAAGTGTTTTTACACCAAATTCAGATTCATCCATTCAGAACCTTCCACTAAGTAACCGCTCACACACTGACGCTGCTTCAGGACCAGGAGCCGGAGACCAAACGACCTGCTCTACCTCCGCTACCTCTGCTCTACCTCTGCTAATACTTATTTTGTATTCCCGGATTGATAGTATAGTTACGAGTCCAATGTGATATCTTTTAATGTGTGATTGTCAATACAGCTGCTAATCAATATTCAGTCCATCAGCTGATTGATTAATGGGCTGTGTGTGTGTGTTTCAGAGTGAGTTCGATGTTCCATTCAAAGTGAAGGCCGGACAGATCGGTGAGTTCTCTGTTTGTTCCTCATCAGCTCCGGTAGCTTCGCTTTGTTAGACGAGAGAGAGAGACACTGGGGAAAGTCCAGAGACGGAAAGGTGTCTCTAATCTGAAGTGAATCTAGAAGTGAATCTAGAGTGAATCTAGAAGAGAATCTAGAAGAGAATCTAAAGTGAATCTAGAGTGAATCTAGAGTGAATCTAGAGTGAATCTAAAGTGAATCTAGAAGAGAATCTAGAAGTGAATCTAGAAGAGAATCTAGAAGAGAATCTAGAGTGAATCTAAAGTGAATCTAGAAGAGAATCTAGAAGTGAATCTAAAGTGAATCTAGAAGAGAATCTGAAGTGAATCTAGAAGTGAATCTAAAGTGAATCTAGACGAGAATCTAAAGTGAATCTAAAGAGAATCTAGAAGTGAATCTAAAGTGAATCTGAAGTGAATCTAAAGTGAATCTAAAGTGAATCTGAAGTGAATCTAAAGTGAATCTAGAGTGAATCTAAAGTGAATCTAGAAGAGAATCTAGAAGTGAATCTAGAAGTGAATCTAGAAGAGAATCTAAAGTGAATCTAGAGTGAATCTAAAGTGAATCTAGAAGTGAATCTAAAGTGAATCTAGAAGAGAATCTGAAGTGAATCTAGAAGTGAATCTAAAGTGAATCTAGACGAGAATCTAAAGAGAATCTAGAAGTGAATCTAAAGTGAATCTAGAAGTGAATCTAGAGTGAATCTGAAGTGAATCTAAAGTGAATCTAAAGAGAATCTAGAAGTGAATCTAAAATGAATCTGAAGTGAATCTAGAAGTGAATCTAGAAGTGAATCTAAAGTGAATCAAGAAGTGAATCTAAAGTGAATCTAGAAGTGAATCTAGAAGAGAATCTAGAAGTGAATCTAAAGTGAATCTAGAAGAGAATCTAGAAGTGAATCTAAAGTGAATCTAGAAGTGAATCTAGAAGAGAATCTAGAGTGAAACTAGAGTGAATCTTAAGTGAATCTAGAAGTGAATCTAGATGTGAATCCAGATATGATGAATATATACACGTGTGTGTTGTGCAGGAGGAAAAAGAATGAGTGATGATGAAGTGGCTGATGATGTCATGAGGTTTATGTAACGCTGCTGTTCTGATGGGGATGAACGCTCCTTCTTACACGGGGGGGGGTATCAGTCTGCTGCTGGAGGAGCTGCTCAGGGCCCCCACAGGCTCACAGCTTGGCTAACGTCCTCCTCTCACCCACCCCCTCAGTGGAGTCCAGTCCAGGACGGAGGAGGCCCCCCTGATCAGTCTGGTGAGCCTCCTCCTGTTCCTGTCTGTGCTGCCAAAGCGACCACAGTGTCATAAAAAGTCCTGAGCAGCTTCCTCAGCAGGTGGGGGCGCTTTGGCCCTTCTTGTCCAGGGCAGTGTGCTGTCAGCCCAGTCCAGCTCAATGTTGAGGTTCTCCCCCCACCTCGGTGTTCAGTTCACCGCTGGGATGGTGGATGTGTTCCTCAGACCAGCTGACAGTCGTCCATGACCCCCCCGTATCCTAGTTCGTCCCCCCCAGGTACAAATCCAACGATGTCTGTATGATCAGATGATCAGAGAGCTTCTGGGGGGGACAGGTGACACTGTTGTGTCTGAAGTCTGAGGGTGAGGAGAAAGGGAGAGAGAACCGTCCCCTGGGGGGCCACAGACACACAGCTGGTCTGTTGGTGAGGTGGTCAGTTGTCCATGATGCCAGGAGACGGTCAACTACTGCTCCTCCCATCTTCACCCTCAGCAGTGGGGGGGTGGACTGGAAGAGAAGCTGAGGGGTGGGGTGAAGAGACAACGTGACAACAGCACACACAATCTATTAATCAATCTATTAATCAATCAATCAGTTGATCTTTATTCATTTATGACTAAAGTTGTCTCAGCAGGTTAGAACCACATGTACATAAAACCTATTGATAGCAGGAGGCTAGACTGTGTTGTATTGATCTGTACTGATCTGTACTGATCTGTGGGTGGTGTATTTGTATTGTGTTTCCAGGGAAACTGACGCTGAAGATTCCCTGGAAGAACCTGTATAGCGACGCCGTGGTGGCCACGCTGGACGGCCTCTACCTGCTGGTTGTTCCTGGAGCCAGTAAGTGATGGTTTAACCTTCCTGTCCGTCCATCAGGGTCCCGCAGCAGGTCGCCAGTTTAGTGTTCAGACACTCAGAGCACCAGGTTTCAAAATGAACGCACAGTACAATTTACTTTAAAAGTATTATATAAAGGATCGTTTTAAAATCCCACAGAGAAGTTCTCAGGAAGCTGTGGAGGCCATATCCCCTTAGCCCCCCCCCTCCCCCTGATCTCTGATGTCCGAAAGTCATCGACCAAAACATTGTGGTTTCATACTCCTATACTCTGTGTGAATGCAGCGAGCTGTCAGGAGCTGTTTCTCCTGATGACACACCGTCCACCATGTCAGCTACTGACTACACAGCTGACTGTGTAGTCAGTAGTACATATTGTACATATTGACTGACAGGTAGAGTTATTTATGATGGAGGAGTGTGTGTTCTCAGTTGCTGTGTGTGTGTTCCAGCTGGATCTAAGCAGAAAACGTGTCCATATAATGGTAAGAAGCCGAGGTTCAGAGGTGGTGGTTCAGGTTTGGGTCCGATTCTGTTTCTGTGCTTCCTGTGGGGGCTGCACGATGTCCACCACATACTACTAATAGTAATGACAATGATACATGATGAAGAGCTCCTTCACAGTAAATGCTGGGCTTTTATTGTGAAGGAGCTCTGCAGTCGGGACATATGCATCTATGAGTTGAGTTAGCACTGAATGCTAGTTTAACCTTTTTCAGTATTTCGCTGTCTCTGACCTCACAACGTCTAATATCACAACTTTTAAAAACGCTGATTTGTAGAAACTTGATGGATTAAGAGTAAAAGATCAGCGTGCAGCCCTGTGTCCGACTCTTGTCGTCTTATTCTGGGGAACCTTTTTATTTCAGCTGTGATTGTGGTATTTGATCTGAGATTTTCTTATAAATTTGAAGTGCACTGCTGACTGCAATCTGATGCAGGAGTGTCTTGGAGGGTTTACTGGTATCTGGAACAGCCTTTTCTCTAAATCTTTATTCTTTGGAAACACTAGCTAGCTAATGTGGCGAATGATAGCAGGATGGAGGTTAGCTATCAACAACATGTGTACCTTTGGTGTAAGGGGACTAATAGCAGTGCTCAAGTCAAATGACCTCATTCATAATCCAGTGACTTTTGACTCAACTTGACAAATGTAAAAGATTTTCAACAAGTCTCTGACTTTCACCGACTTGTGACTTGAGTCAGACTTTAACTTGTTAAATAATTTGAAAGCCTCAGAGGTTGGAAAGGTTAGAAAACGTATGCAAAGAATCAACTTCTCATTTTCCTGACAACAGCTCCACATGGCAGCAGCCAGTCAGGGTGGATGAGAAGGTGGTAAAGGTGTTTGTCACAGAAACAACAGATGACTTCAGATTATCACATTTAGAACGTTTGAAAATACAAACGATAACATGACTCAACTCAGAAATTATGAATATGTTTCTTACTGGACTTACTGGATTACTGGACTGTTATTCCATTTAAATGATGTAAAATAGCAATTAAAAATAGTAGAAGTGTGTTTCTGCATCACCCTAGTGGAGCAGGGTGGTGGAATATAAATATAATATATATTATTATATAATAATATATATTTGTTTTTTCTCACAGCGATTAAGTATGATGCAGCAAAGGAGGAGCGTTACCAGCAGGAGGCGAAGCAGAGGGAGCTGCAACGCATCGAGGAGGCGCTACAGATGTCTGCACGCAGAGGTGAGACCACCTGACCTACCGCTGACCCCTGACTGGCCTCTGACTGACTGACCTCTGACTGACTGACCCCAGACTGACCTCTGACTGACCCCTGACTGGCCTCTGACTGACCCCTGACTGGCCTCTGACTGACTGACCTCTGACTGACTGACCCCAGACTGACCTCTGACTGGCCTCTGACTGACCCCTGACTGGCCTCTGACTGACTGACCTCTGACTGACTGACCCCAGACTGACCTCTGACTGACCTCTGACTGGCCTCTGACTGACTCCTGACTGGCCTCTGACTGACTGACCTCTGACTGACTGACCCCAGACTGACCTCTGACTGGCCTCTGACTGACCCCTGACTGGCCTCTGACTGACTGGCCTCTGACTGACTGACCTCTGACTGACTGACCCCAGACTGACCTCTGACTGGCCTCTGACTGACCCCTGACTGGCCTCTGACTGACTGGCCTCAGACTGACTGACCTCTGACTGACTGACCCCAGACTGACCTCTGACTGACCTCTGACTGGCCTCTGACTGACCCCTGACTGGCCTCTGACTGACTGGCCTCAGACTGACTGACCTCTGACTGACTGACCCCAGACTGACCTCTGACTGACCTCTGACTGGCCTCTGACTGACTCCTGACTGGCCTCTGACTGACTGGCCTCTGACTGACTGGCCTCTGACTGACTGGCCTCTGACTGACTGGCCTCTGACTGACCTCTGACTGACCTCTGACTGGCCTCTGACTGACCCCTGACTGGCCTCTGACTGACTGGCCTCTGACTGACTGGCCTCTGACTGACTGACCCCAGACTGACCTCTGACTGACCTCTGACTGGCCTCTGACTGACTCCTGACTGGCCTCTGACTGACTGACCTCTGACTGACTGACCCCAGACTGACCTGACTGACCCCTGACTGACTGACCCCAGACTGACCCCTGACTGACCTCTGACTGACCCCAGACTGACCTCTGACTGACTGACCCCTGACTGACCTGACTGACTGACCCCTGACTGACCTCTGACTGACCCCAGACTGACCTCTGACTGACATCTGACTGACCTCTGACTGACCTCTGACTGACCCCTGACTCACCCCTGACTGACCTCTGACTGACCCCTGACTGACCTCTGACTGACCCCTGACTGACTGACCTCTGACTGACCCCTGACTGACCCCTGACTGACCCCAGACTGACCCCTGACTGACCTCTGACTGACCCCTGACTGACTGACCTCTGACTGACCCCTGACTGACCCCTGACTGACCCCAGACTGACCCCTGACTGACCTCTGACTGACCCCTGACTGACTGACCTCTGACTGACCCCTGACTGACCCCTGACTGACCCCAGACTGACCCCTGACTGACCTCTGACTGACCCCTGACTGACTGACCTCTGACTGACCCCTGACTGACCCCTGACTGACCCCAGACTGACCCCTGACTGACCTCTGACTGACCCCTGACTGACTGACCTCTGACTGACCCCTGACTGACCTCTGACTGACCCCAGACTGACTGACCCCAGACTGACCTCTGACTGACCCCTGACTGACCCCTGACTGACTGACCCCAGACTGACCTCTGACTGACCCCTGACTGACTGACCTCTGACTTGTATCTGTCTTGCACTCTGCTGTGTGTGTTTTCTGTTTTTCCTCTTTGCTTTCTTCCTGCAGACAAACTCAAACTCATCTATCCATTTAGATGAATGAATGAATGATGGACAGGTGTATAGATGACTGAATGAATGATGGACAGATGGGTAGATGACTGAATGATGGACAGATGGGTAGATGACTGAATGAAGGACAGATTTGTAGATGACTGAATGATGGACAGGTGGATAGATGACTGAATGATGGACAGATGGATAGATGACTGAATGATGGACAGATGGGTAGATGACTGAATGATGGACAGATGGATAGATGACTGAATGATGGACAGATGGATAGATGACTGAATGAATGATGGACAGATGGATAGATGACTGAATGAATGATGGACAGATGGGTAGATGACTGAATGAATGATGGACAGATGGATAGATGACTGAATGATGGACAGATGGGTAGATGACTGAATGAATGATGGACAGATGGGTAGATGACTGAATGGTGGACAGATGGATAGATGACTGAATGATGGACAGATGGGTAGATGACTGAATGATGGACAGATGGGTAGATGACTGAATGAATGATGGACAGATGGATAGATGACTGAATGATGGACAGATGGGTAGATGACTGAATGATGGACAGATGGATAGATGACTGAATGATGGACAGATGGGTAGATGACTGAATGAATGATGGACAGATGGATAGATGACTGAATGATGGACAGATGGATAGATGACTGAATGATGGACAGATGGGTAGATGACTGAATGAATGATGGACAGATGGATAGATGACTGAATGATGGACAGATGGATAGATGACTGAATGATGGACAGATGGGTAGATGACTGAATGAATGATGGACAGATGGATAGATGACTGAATGATGGACAGATGGGTAGATAACTGAATGATGGATAGATGACTGAATGAATGATGGACAGATGGATAGATGACTGAATGATGGACAGATGGGTAGATGACTGAATGATGGACAGATGGGTAGATGACTGAATGATGGACAGATGGATAGATGACTGAATGATGGACAGATGGATAGATGACTGAATGAATGATGGACAGATGGATAGATGACTGAATGAATGATGGACAGATGGGTAGATGACTGAATGAATGATGGACAGATGGATAGATGACTGAATGATGGACAGATGGGTAGATGACTGAATGATGGACAGATGGGTAGATGACTGAATGAATGATGGACAGATGGGTAGATGACTGAATGAATGATGGACAGATGGGTAGATGACTGAATGATGGACAGGTGGATAGATGACTGAATGAATGATGGACAGATGGATAGATGACTGAATGAATGATGGACAGATGGATAGATGACTGAATGAATGATGGACAGATGGGTAGATGACTGAATGATGGACAGATGGATAGATGACTGAATGAATGATGGACAGATGGATAGATGACTGAATGATGGACAGATGGGTAGATGACTGAATGATGGACAGGTGGATAGATGACTGAATGAATGATGGACAGATGGGTAGATGACTGAATGATGGACAGATGGATAGATGACTGAATGATGGACAGATGGGTAGATGACTGAATGATGGACAGATGGGTAGATGACTGAATGAATGATGGACAGATGGATAGATGACTGAATGAATGATGGACAGATGGGTAGATGACTGAATGATAGACAGGTGTATAGATGACTGAATGATGGACAGGTGGATAGATGACTGAATGAATGATGGACAGATGGATAGATGGCTGAATGAATGATGGACAGATGGATAGATGACTGAATGAATGATGGACAGATGGATAGATGACTGAATGAAGGACAGATTTGTAGATGACTGAATGATGGACAGGTGGATAGATGACTGAATGATGGACAGATGGGTAGATGACTGAATGAATGATGGACAGATGGGTAGATGACTGAATGGTGGACAGATGGATAGATGACTGAATGATGGACAGATGGGTAGATGACTGAATGATGGACAGATGGGTAGATGACTGAATGATGGACAGATGGGTAGATGACTGAATGATGGACAGATGGATAGATGACTGAATGAATGATGGACAGATGGATAGATGACTGAATGATGGACAGATGGGTAGATGACTGAATGATGGACAGATGGATAGATGACTGAATGATGGACAGATGGGTAGATGACTGAATGAATGATGGACAGATGGATAGATGACTGAATGATGGACAGATGGATAGATGACTGAATGATGGACAGATGGGTAGATGACTGAATGAATGATGGACAGATGGATAGATGACTGAATGATGGACAGATGGGTAGATGACTGAATGAATGATGGACAGATGGATAGATGACTGAATGATGGACAGATGGGTAGATGACTGAATGAATGATGGACAGATGGATAGATGACTGAATGATGGACAGATGGGTAGATGACTGAATGAATGATGGACAGATGGATAGATGACTGAATGATGGACAGATGGGTAGATGACTGAATGAATGATGGACAGATGGATAGATGACTGAATGATGGACAGATGGGTAGATAACTGAATGATGGATAGATGACTGAATGAATGATGGACAGATGGATAGATGACTGAATGATGGACAGATGGGTAGATGACTGAATGATGGACAGATGGGTAGATGACTGAATGAATGATGGACAGATGGATAGATGACTGAATGATGGACAGATGGGTAGATGACTGAATGATGGACAGATGGATAGATGACTGAATGAATGATGGACAGATGGGTAGATGACTGAATGAATGATGGACAGATGGGTAGATGACTGAATGAATGATGGACAGATGGATAGATGACTGAATGATGGACAGATGGGTAGATGACTGAATGATGGACAGATGGATAGATGACTGAATGATGGACAGATGGGTAGATGACTGAATGATGGACAGATGGGTAGATGACTGAATGAATGATGGACAGATGGGTAGATGACTGAATGATGGACAGGTGTATAGATGACTGAATGATGGACAGGTGGATAGATGACTGAATGAATGATGGACAGATGGATAGATGACTGAATAAATGATGGACAGGTGGATAGATGACTGAATGAATGATGGACAGATGGATAGATGACTGAATGAATGATGGACAGATGGGTAGATGACTGAATGATGGACAGATGGGTAGATGACTGAATGAATGATGGACAGATGGATAGATGACTGAATGATGGACAGATGGGTAGATGACTGAATGAATGATGGACAGATGGGTAGATGACTGAATGATGGACAGATGGATAGATGACTGAATGAATGATGGACAGATGGGTAGATGACTGAATGATGGACAGATGGGTAGATAACTGAATGATGGACAGATGGATAGATGACTGAATGAATGATGGACAGATGGGTAGATGACTGAATGATGGACAGATGGGTAGATAACTGAATGATGGACAGATGGGTAGATGACTGAATGATGGACAGGTGGATAGATGACTGAATGATGGACAGATGGATAGATGACTGAATGATGGACAGATGGGTAGATGACTGAATGATGGACAGATGGATAGATGACTGAATGATGGACAGGTGGATAGATGACTGAATGATGGACAGATGGATAGATGACTGAATGATGGACAGATGGATAGATGACTGAATGATGGACAGATGGGTAGATGACTGAATGATGGACAGGTGGATAGATGACTGAATGAATGATGGACAGATGGATAGATGACTGAATGAATGATGGACAGATGGATAGATGACTGAATGATGGACAGGTGGATAGATGACTGAATGATGGACAGATGGATAGATGACTGAATGAATGATGGACAGATGGATAGATGACTGAATGAATGATGGACAGGTGGGTAGATGACTGAATGAATGATGGACAGATGGATAGATGACTGAATGAATGATGGACAGATGGATAGATGACTGACTGAATGATGGACAGATGGATAGATGACTGACTGAATGATGGACAGATGGATAGATGACTGACTGAATGATGGACAGATGGATAGATGACTGACTGAATGATGGACAGATGGATAGATGACTGACTGAATGATGGACAGATGGATAGATGACTGAATGATGGACAGATGGATAGATGACTGACTGAATAATGGACAGATGGATAGATGACTGAATGATGGACAGATGGATAGATGACTGACTGAATGATGGACAGATGGATAGATGACTGACTGAATGATGGACAGATGGATAGATGACTGAATGATGGACAGATGGATAGATGACTGACTGAATAATGGACAGATGGATAGATGACTGAATGAATGCATTAACATGCTGTTTACACTGTTCATGCTGCGTTTGCTGTCAGCGTCTCAAACTGGAGATCTACTGTTCAGTCTGGAGAGTGTTGTTTACAAGGAGCCTCACCACGGTAACACACACACACACACACACACACACACACACACACACTGTGCAACACTACCACACACAGTGTTACACACACACACACACACACACACACACACACACACACACACACACACACACTGTGCAACACTACCACACACAGTGTTACACACACACACACACACACAGACACACACTGTGCAACACTACCACACACTGTGTCACACACACACACACACACACACACACACTGTTACACACATGCACGCTGTGTTACACACACACACACACACACACACACACACACACACACACTCGTTTAACTGGTCTCTAAACCTGGACGTGGACCTCAGTGATCAACCAATAAACACCAACAACCTGATGGGTCAGTCACCTGACGTGGTGTGCTGACAGGAAGTGGATTGTTGGTCATGTGAGCGTTGAAGTCCCCCAGTCGGACCATAGCGCCCCCTCCAGGATCCATCCAGAGTCACCAGGAAGGCGGTCCTGCTGTCGTTTACCTCATTAATGTTAATTTGATCGTCACTTATTTTAAAGTGTTCATTAGCTTGAACAGCTCTTGTTGAGTTTGTCTTTGAGCTGCTTTGATGATGATGTCACATGAGCCGTAAATTGGCTGTCCTCACCCGCACCCGCATCCTCGGCCAGGTGAAACTACCACTGTGACCTTGGACATTATTAAACTGCTTCCTGCTTCCTGTCTGTGTGTTTTCGGGCTTTTCTGTCTCTAACTGCTGTCTCTCTCTTTAACGCTGCCAAAGTCCCAAAAGGAATTAAAAAACATAAAAAGCCTAAAAAAGGCTTAAAGAAGCTGAAACGACATGACAACAAAACAGGTAAGGTTTTTTTGTCCAGCAGGTGTTCCACCTGCTGGACAAGTTTATAATGAACTCATTAATGTCAAAGACCTGACAGCTCAAATCATGTCTGAACATGATGCAGGTTTGATCCCCTGCAGTCTGTACACCACCGACACTAGCTGTTAGCTACTACATGTTAGCTGTAAGCTGCTAGATGTTAGCTACTAGATGTTAGCTGTAAGCTGCTAGATGTTAGCTACTAGATGTTAGGTGTAAGCTGCTAGATATTAGCTGTTAGATGTTAGCTACTAGACGTTAGCTGCTAGATGTTAGCTGTTAGCTACTAGATGTTAGATGTTAGCTACTAGATGTTAGCTGTTAGCTTCTAGATGTTAGCTGTAAGCTGCTAGATGTTAGCTACTAGACGTTAGCTGCTAGATGTTAGCTGTTAGCTACTAGATGTTAGATGTAAGCTGCTAGATGTTAGCTACTAGATGTTAGGTGTAAGCTGCTAGATATTAGCTGTTAGATGTTAGCTACTAGACGTTAGCTGCTAGATGTTAGCTGTTAGCTACTACATGTTAGCTGTTAGCTACTAGATGTTAGCTGTAAGCTGCTAGATGTTAGCTGCTGTATGTTAGCTACTAGACGTTAGCTGCTAGATGTTAGCTGTTAGCTACTAGATGTTAGACGTTAGCTGCTAGATGTTAGCTGTTAGCTACTAGATGTTAGCTGCTGTATGTTAGCTGTTAGATGTTAACTACTAGATGTTAGCTGCTAGATGTTAGCTGTAAGCTACTAGATGTTAGCTGCTGAATGTTAGCTGTTAGATGTTAGCTACTAGATGTTAGCTGCTGGATGTTAACTGCTTGCTGTTAGTTTCTGAAACAGCTTGACTTCCTGCAGATGTAGCAGACCTATTAGCTTCTGGTGTGGTACAGTACAAAATTGACAGATACTACATTTCCCATAATGTAACTTGACCATTATTGTATAGAAAGGCCAAGAGCAGCATTCAGACCACAAACATTCAGAGAGATGAAATGACTCACTTCTATGAATTTCATTTATTTCAATATGAAGAGTTGTTTAAGACACAACAGCCAAATATTTAGTTTATATTTAGATAATATCTGACATAGAGGACATGTAAGGGCACAGGCAATGTACAGATTAGATTTATTTAATTCCACTTTAATTTATTTTAAAATGAAATTAATTTAAACATCCAGTTTCACATCAAGGTGGATGCAGAGCCTCTGCTCTGGTCCAGATGTGGTCTCCACCCTGGTTCAGGTGTGGTCCGGGTTCTAGGTCTGGTTTTTATGTGTTTCAGAGAAACCTCCGGAGGAGAAGAAGGACTCCTTTGTGGAGAAACTGGCCACTCAGGTGATCAAAAATCTGCAAGTGAAGATCAGCAGCATCCACCTGCGCTATGAAGATGATGTGAGTACTGGTCCAGGTTCAGATCCAGTCTCCGGTTCTGTTTCTGGTTTAGGGTCTGATGGTCAGGTTTGCATTGAACACATATAACCTGTCCAGTGTGACTCATCACTTTATTCACCTGATGATGTTATTGTTCTGATGGACAGATGAGCCTCATCTCACCTGTACCAACACACAAGAAGTGAAGAGTGTCATGTGACTCTGTCTATTTCAGCTGTCAGATCCACAGCGCCCCCTAGCTATGGGAGTAACACTGTTAGAGCTCAGCCTGCAGGTAACACACACACTCTCACACACACACACACACACACACACACACACTTACCTGTGACAGGTGTGACTGAGCTGCTGATGTTTTTCTTTTGTAGACCACTGATGAATCCTGGAAGTCATGCATCTTGAATGAAGCTGCAAAGATCATCTATAAGGTGACCCTAACCTGTCTACCTCTGTTTATACCTGTGAACACCTGTCTACACCTGTCTACCTCTGTTTATACCCGTGAACATCTGTCTTTACCTGTCTACCTCTGTTTATACCCGTGAACACCTGTCTACACCTGTCTACCTCTGTTAATACCCGTGAACACCTGTCTATACCTGTCTACCTCTGTTAATACCCGTGAACACCTGTCTACACCTGTCTACCCCTGTTTATACCCGTGAATACCTGTCTACCCCTGTCTACCCCTGTTTATACCCGTGAACACCTGTCTACCCCTGTCTACCCCTGTTTATACCCGTGAACACCTGTCTACACCTGTCTACCCCTGTTTATACCCGTGAACACCTGTCTACACTTGTCTACCCCTGTTTATACCCGTGAACACCTGTCTACACCTGTCTACCCCTGTTTATACCCGTGAACATCTGTCTATACCTGTCTACCTCTGTTTATACCCGTGAACATCTGTCTATACTTGTCTACCTCTGTTTATACCCGTGAACATCTGTCTATACCTGTCTACCCCTGTTTATACCCGTGAACATCTGTCTATACCTGTCTACCTCTGTTTATACCCGTGAACACCTGTCTATACCTGTGTACACCCGACTACACTGGTCTTCCCCTGTCTACACCTGTCTTACCCTGTGTACACCTGTGTACACCTGTCTACACCTGTGTACACCTGTCTACACCTGTGTACACCTGTCTACCCCCGTGTACACCTGTCTACCCCTGTCTACCCCTGTTTTCCCCTGTTTTCCCCTGTCTACCCCGTCTACCCCCGTGTACACCTATCTTCCCCTGTCTACACCTGTGTACACCTGTCTTCTCCTGTCTTCCCCTGTCTTCCCCTTTCTACACCTGTCTTCCCCTGTCTTCCCCTGTGTACACCTTTGTACACCTGTCTACACCTGTGTACCTCTGTCTACACCTGTCTACACCTGTCTACCCCTGTCTACCCCTGTCTACCCCTGTCTACACCTGTGTACACCTGTCTACACCTGTGTACCCCTGTCTACACCTGTCTACACCTGTGTGACTGTTCTGTGCTCTGATATGGGAGTCAGTGTGGTGTGATGGTGGTTTTCGGTGTGTGTGTCCGTTAGCTCGGCCGTCTGGAGAGTCTCTGTGCCTACTGGAACGTCAACAGCCCCATGTTCTACAAAGGATCATGGGAAAATATCGTGGTGAGTCAGTGATCAATAATAGTATTAATCAGTTAAGTTTATCAGTATTAATAATCAGTATTGATTATAAGAATAGTATAAATCAGTATTTAGTTAGAACATGGAACCCTCAGATGTTAGAAACTGGAATCAGGTTTTTGACTGACAAACACAATAATAAAACCTCACACATCTCTTATTAACTTAAAACTCCTCCTCCCTCCTCCTCTCTTCCTCTTCTCCTCCCTCCTCTCCTCCTCCTCTCTCCTCCTCCTCTCCTCCCTCCTCTTTCCTCCTTCTCCCTCCTCAGGATCAGTTGAAGAGGGGGATCAGCAGTAAAGATCAGGAGCTTCCTCACTATCACTACAGTGAGTTCATCACTTTATTTACAGACACATCTTCACACAGCGCAACATCAATAGTATCAACAGCATGATCAATTATGTGATCAACACAATCAACATGATCAATAACAAGATCAATGACATGATCACTGACATAATCAATATGATCAGTAACCTGATGAGTAAACTGATCAACAATACAATCAATTACGCAATCAACAACACGATCAATCATGTGATCAACACGATCGATAATGTGATCAACATTTGATCAGCGACCCGATCAATGACATCATGAGTTTGGCGATGTGCAGAAGCGTCTGTCAGGTCGGGTTACCTGGACGATGTATCCACGCTAACTCATCCTCTTCTCTGATTGGCTGCTCTGTTCGTAGTTTTCAGGCCGATCTTCGCTTCGGCTAAAATGTGCATCAACCCGAACGCGGAGCTGGAACTGAAAACACCAAAAGCCAAACTTCACCTGGAGGTTCAGAACATCGCCATCGAGATGACAAAGCCACAGGTGAGACAGACAGATGAGATGGACAGGTGAGAGACAGATGGGTGGTCCTGGTCTAATGGTCCTGGTCTATTGGTTTTGGTCTATTGGTCCTGGTCTAATGGTTCTAGTCTTATGGTTCCCTGTGCTCTGGTCTTCTGCAGTACCTGTCCATGGTGGAGCTGCTAGAGTCTGTGGACTGCATGGTGAAGAACGCCCCATACAGGAAGTTCAGGCCTGACGAGTCCGTCCACAGCGACCCCAAACTCTGGTCAGTCTGTCCGAGACCTGAACCTGGTTCACAGTTTGGTTTAGAGGTTTTTTTGAATGAAGGCCTGTTGGCCTTCATTCAGTTTGTCCTGAGGGGGGCGCTACACATGAGATGATGACCTCTGAAATTATGAAAAAATGTCTCTTCAAGCACACAACAAAAACCTCAAACCAACACTGAGGTTCACGAGATTCATTCAGGATCTGATCCTGAATCTCAAAACAGGACCTGTGATGGTCATGAGAACAGATGCCTGACCCCCCTCAGGTGACCCTCCTGTGACCCTCAGGTGAGCCTCTGTAATTTCTCAGGTGATTCTCAGGTGATCCTCAGGTCATTTCTCTGGTGAATCTCACGTGACCCTCACATGATTCTCAGGTGAGTTCCTGATTGAAGTGCCTGATTGACTCTTGATGCGTTTGTTTGTTTTGTGTGCCTCTGCCAGGTGGAGGTATGCCCTCAGCAGCATCCTGGTGGTCCACATCCGACGGTCCCGCCAGATGTGGTCCTGGTCCAACATCAGACAGCACAGAGACAACCTGAAGGCCTACAGGACCGCCTATAGGACCAAACTGCTGAGCCAGAATAAACCCAACCAGGACACTGAGCGACTCATCCAGGTGACCCCCTTGACTGGGCACTAGACACGTTAGCAACATGCTGATGAGGCGTTCACCAGACTAACCTGCCAAATTAACAGCAACACAACAGAAAACCATAATCCAGCGTCAGTCTGACGGCCGGGATCGATCCAGTCTGAAGCTTGGAGCGGTCCCGGCCCCTGTGGGAGGACAGCCCTCTAACGTACCTTTGACTGCTCTGGTCTGAGATGCTGCAGTGAGACTATGAGAGTCTGAATGTCTGATATCAAGCCTTTAATCAGAATTAATATCTTCTATCAGTCGTTTTTCAAGCATTAAGTCCAAGAACTCGGTCCCTGAGAAACACAAATGAAAACAGACTGCAGGTTGTAGTTTTCCTGACAAGCACGTTCCCGTCCTGCTATGGGGGTCTGAAGCTGGATTCTGATAAAGTGATAGCTGCTGTGTGTTTGGGTCGAACTGCTGAGTTTGTTTGTCTCCTCCAGGATCTGGAGAAAGTTCTGGACGTATTCAACATCACTCTGGCCCGACAGCAGGCCCAAATGGAGGTAAACTCACCAAGCTGCTGCCACACCTGAGTCCAGTCTGATTACTCACATTTAGACATTTTAACCAAATTACTTCTCCTCCTCCTCTTCCTCCTCCAGGTGATCAGGTCAGGGCAGAAGCTGTTGGGGAAGAAGGCTGCAGGGGGGCAGAAGCAGGGAGGAGGAGGTTTCTTCAGCAGCTTCTTTGGTAGAAAGGCGAAGAAGGAGGAGCAAGAGCCAGAGGAGAGCAAGGAAATGGAGAGTAAGTGACAGGAAATCTGTAGGTCTGCAGACGGATGGTCATTTTCCATCATCTGAGGCTGCTGCCGCTGAACAGAGGAGGCTCCAGGATGGAGCCCTGAGGAGCTCCAAACTGTGTTCCTACGCTCAGATTAATAGTTACTGTTGGGCACAAACTAGTCCCCGTCCTCTAGTCCCCATTCTCTAGTCCCCGTCCCAGTCCTCTAGTCCCTGTCCTCCAGTCTCCGTTCTCTTGTCGCTGTCCTCTAGTCCCCGTCCCTGTTCTCTAGTCACTGTTCCCTAATCTGGTGACCTGCTGTCATCTAATGACAGGACAGGGCACAAACTTTCCACTGTGTCTAAGTGATGCAGTAAAAACATCCAACCTTCCATCTTCATCATCAATCTTTATCACTTTAGGGTTAGGCTGTATGATTTATCTGAGTGTAACGTAGCGTTTCCTGTGTGGAAACGTTACGAAGAAAGAGCCAAATTAACCAAAAGCTTCCTAAAACATTGTTTAAGTGTCTGATTGGGCAGAAACACAGAACTGGGTTAAATAATTACAGCTAACAACCTGATTACTTTTTCATTCAGAGTCACTCTTCAGTAAATCAGTCTGTGAAGAAAACACCAGTGTCTCCCATCAGGTGTTCAGGTGACCTAAATGTGTACACAGGTGACCTTAAAGTGTGTTCAGATGACTTTAGCTGTGCCCCGGTTGCCCCGCCCCCCATGTGTTCAGGTTCAGGGTTGGACGAGCTCGTGACGGCTGAGGAGAAAGAGAAACTTTACACGGCCATCGGCTACAGCGGCAGCTCCCACAACCTGGCTTTACCCAAACAGGTGAGCTCACCTGCGGTGTGTGTGTTTTGCTGTTTGTGTGTGTTACTGTTTGTGTGCGTTACTGTGTGTGTGTGTGTGTTTTACCGTGTGTGTGTGTCCAGTACGTGGCGGTGGTCGTCACCTTCCAGCTCTTCAGGACGTCGGTGACGTTCAGAGAGCAGCCGGACGTTCCAGAGATCCTAAAAGTCCAGATTATCGACCTGAGCACCAAAATATCCCAGAGACCCGGAGCTCAGGCGCTCAGGTGAGGACAGTCTGAGGAAAGCTGATGATGATTAAGGCGTGGCTAATGAAGAAGGGCTAATAAAGGCGGGCTGATAAAGGTGGGCTAATGAAGGAGGGCTAATGAAGGCGGGCTGATGAAGGCGGGGCTGATGAAGGCGGGGCTGAAGAAAGTGGGCTGATGAAGGTGGGGTTGGTGAAGGCGGGCTGATGAAGGTGGGGTTGATGAAGGTGGGCTGGTGAAGGCGGGGCTGATGAAGGAGGGCTAATGAAGGAGGGCTAATGAAGGAGGGCTAATGAAGGAGCGCTGATGAAGGCGGGCTAATGAAGGAGGGCTAATGAAGGAGGGCTAATGAAGGAGGGCTGATGAAGGCGGGGCTGATGAAGGAGGGCTAATGAAGGCGGGCTGATGAAGGCGGGGCTGATGAAGGAGGGCTAATGAAGGAGGGCTAATGAAGGAGGGCTAATGAAGGAGGGCTGATGAAGGCGGGCTGATGAAGGCGGGGCTGAAGAAAGTGGGCTGATGAAGGTGGGGTTGGTGAAGGCGGGCTGATGAAGGTGGGGTTGATGAAGGTGGGCTGGTGAAGGCGGGGCTGATGAAGGAGGGCTAATGAAGGAGGGCTAATGAAGGAGGGCTAATGAAGGAGCGCTGATGAAGGCGGGCTAATGAAGGAGGGCTAATGAAGGAGGGCTAATGAAGGAGGGCTGATGAAGGCGGGGCTGATGAAGGAGGGCTAATGAAGGCGGGCTGATGAAGGCGGGGCTGATGAAGGAGGGCTAATGAAGGAGGGCTAATGAAGGAGGGCTAATGAAGGCGGGCTGATGAAGGCGGGGCTGATGAAGGAGGGCTAATGAAGGCGGGCTGATGAAGGCGGGGCTGATGAAGGAGGGCTAATGAAGGCGGGCTGATGAAGGAGGGCTAATGAAGGAGGGCTAATGAAGGAGGGCTGATGAAGGAGGGCTAATGAAGGCGGGCTGATGAAGGCGGGGCTAATGAAGGAGGGCTAATGAAGGTGGGCTGATGAAGGCGGGCTGATGAAGGTGGGGTTGGTGAAGGCGGGCTGGTGAAGGTGGGGCTAATGAAGGCGGGGCTGATGAAGGTGGGGTTGGTGAAGGCGGGGCTGATGAAGGTGGGGTTGGTGAAGGCGGGTTGGTGAAGGTGGGGCTGATGAAGGCGGGCTGGTGAAGGCGGGCTGGTGAAGGCGGGGCCGAAGAAAGTGGGCTGATGAAGGTGGGGTTGGTGAAGGCGGGCTGATGAAGGCGGGGCTGATGAAGGCGGGGCTGATGTGTGTACCCCTCCAGGGTGGAGGCGGCTCTGCAGCACTGGTACGTTACGGGTCTCCAGCAGCAGGGGACAGTACCTTCCCTCATCGCCTCAGTGGGAGACTCCTCTTCTTCGCTGCTCAGCGTCGTGTTCGAGTTGAACCCTGAGGAGAGCGCCGCCGACCAGCTGCTCAGGGTCCACTCTCAGCCCGTGGAGATCATCTATGACGCGGTAAAGCCAAGAAGGCCTCGACCAGATCACCAAGGCTGGTCTGAGTGTGTTTATCCGTATAGATTCTCCTTATCGGGATGATTCAGTATGTGGAATCCTAACCCTGCTGTCTGTCCCCAGCTGACCGTCAACAGCGTGGCCGAGTTCTTCAAGGCGGGGAAAGGCGTCGACCTGGAGGTCCTTACCTCAGCCACGCTCTCCAAACTGGAGGAGATCAAAGAGAAGACGGCCACAGGTCAGTCTCAGTCACAGTCACAACTGTGTTTGGTCCGAGTGTGTGTGTTCCTCAGAGGACGAACCACCTGGAGCCTGGTGATGGCCCAGGATGACGGGTCCAGTCTGACTCAGAGTCTGAGTCCAGGATGGAAGCTGTTCATCCAACCAGAATCCCTCTGACAGAGTCGAAGGCAGTTTGGTCCAGCAGGGCTCTGATGGATTCTGGTGTCAGGTGGTTCAGGAGAGGACAGTTTGGTCCAGCTAGACTGTAATGGATTCTGATCTCAGGTGGTCCAGGAGAGGATGGTTTGGTCCAGCAGAGCTCTGATGGATTCTGGTCTCTGCAGGTCTGTCTCACATCATTGAAACCAGGAAGGTCCTGGACCTGAGGATCGACCTGAAGCCCTCCTACCTGCTGGTCCCAAAGTCTGGCTTCTATAGCAGCAGGTCAGATCTGATCATCGTGGACTTCGGCAGCTTCCAGGTCAGTTTGTGTTGTGTCTTTGGACCTCAGAGGTCCTGTCAGGTCGGACCAGGACCGGACGGGGTCTGTTGGGTTTGTGGCTACTGGTCTCCGTTATGGTTTTAACATTGAATGTTTTTTGTAGCTTTAAGAGCAAAGACTGTGAGAGCCTGACGTTAACGATGGAGACAGAAAATTATTAAATGTTAACAATTGAAAACTGTCCAACAAGTTTTAGTGGGAGCCTTTGGGGGGGGACTCCTGGTCCAGGCCCCCCCACAGGCTGGAATCCTGGTCCAGATTTCAGGTTGTTACCTGACATCTTGGTGGCGTCCCGTCACAGTTTGTAGGTTTTTATCAGAATGTGGAGGTTTGTCCTTCAGATGAAGAGAAAACGACTTTACATATCGGTGTGTGTGTGTGTGTGTGTGTGTGTGTGTGTGTGTGTGTGCGCGTGCGTGTGTGTGCGTGTGTGTGTGTGTGTGTGCGTGTGTGTGTGTGGGTCTTTGCGTGCATTTGCGCGTGTGTGTGTGCGTGTGTGCTTGTGTGTGTGTCTCAGTTGGACAGCGTGGAGCAGAGCGGTCTCAGCTCGTCTTCATCCTCCTCCTCTCTGGAGGAGATCATGGATCGAGCCTATGAGAGATACAGCGTGGAGCTGCGACGAGTCCAGGTGCTCTACAGCAAGTCAGGTACACACACACACACACACACACACACACACACACACACACCTGAGTGTGTCCCGCTGTACTCAGCCAGGTGAAATGACTTCTAGGTGAGGCGTGGGAGGCGGCTCGGCTGCAGGGATCTTCCATCCAACACATCCTTCAGCCGATGGACGTCAGCGTCCAGCTCGCCAAGTGTTTGGTGGACAAGGACGCCAGGATGCCCAGGTACGAGTCCCACCTGTGGACAGACTCACCCGCTAACCCACTCACTGACTCACCAGCGGACCCACCCACTGACTCACCCGCTGACTCACCAACTGACTCACCAGCGGACCCACCCACTGACTCACCCGCTGACCCACCAGCGGACCCACCCACTGACTCACCCACTGACTCACCCACTGACTCACCCGCTGACTCACTCGCTGACCTACCTGCTGACTCAACGACTGACCCACCCACTGACCCACCCACTGACTCACCCGCTGACCCACCCGCTGACTCACCCGCTGACCCACCCGCTGACTGACCCACCTGCTGACTCACCCACTGACTCACCCACTGACTCACCCGCTGACTCACCCGCTGACCCACCCGCTGACTCACCCGCTGACTCACCCACTGACTCACCCGCTGACTCACTCACTGACCCACCCGCTGACCCACCCGCTGACTCACCCTCTGGCTCAACTGCTAACCACCCAGCTGACCCACCCACTGACCCACCCACTGACCCACCCACTGACTCACCCTCTGGCTTAACTGCTAACCACCCAGCTGACTCACCCACTGACTCACCCTCTGGCTCAACTGCTAACCGCCCAGCTGACTCACCCTCTGGCTTAACTGCTAACCACCCAGCTGACTCACCCACTGACCCACCCACTGACTCACCCACTGACTCACCCACTGACTCAACTGTCCACATTCTGTCGGTTATTGGGGTGTTTGTGCTTCAGGTTTAAGGTGTCGGGGGAGCTGCCGCTGCTTCACATCAAGATCTCGGACCAGAAGATCCAGAAGGTTCTGGAGCTGGTTGACAGCATCCCACTGCCCACCAAGGGCTCCTCCCCCTCCACCCCCACAGAGAAGGTACATGTGGTACACTCCGGTCCTTTTGTAGCCCCACCCTCTGACATAAACACGTCATCCACGCTTCAGGAGATCGTCACGGGGGCATTTAGGTAACAATGGGGGGAGGCACCATGTAGGTTAGAAGAGTCAGAGTAAAGAGGAATGATGGGGGAGTTTATGGGGGACTGGTGAGGAGTTTAGCGGGGACTGATAGGGGAGACTATGGGGCTGATAAGGGTATTTGGGAGGTTGTTTGGGGGGGTGGGTGAGGAGATGTTTTGGAGGTGGCTGTGGTGCATTCAGTGAGCGTTGGGAAATTGATGATGTGCGACTCTGGGCTGATGACATCTATTTGTTTCCTGTTCCAGGTGCTGTTGATGGTGGAGGCACGACCTCGGTTGCTCAGTCTTCACCCTGCCCTCTTAGACGCCATGGAAACAGGTGTGAACACCCCCAATTAATCAATCTAGTTTAACTGACTTGGTTTAACTTATCCAGTTTAACTCATCTGGTTTATTTAATTTAGTTTAACTCACCTGGTTTAACCCGTCTGGTTTAACTTATCCGGTTTAACTCGTTCAGTTGAACCCATCTGGTTTAACCCATCCGGTGTGTATTTTGCTGCTGTGTTTCAGATTCAGATGAGGACACCAGTGACAAGTCGATTGACGAGGATCACCAGCGCTCAGCTCTGGAGGAACTCACCGACCTTCACTTCAACTTTGAAGTCAAAGAGGTGTGATTGGTTGTTTGTCTGCTCTCAGGTCATGTGACTCAGAGGGGTGGTGGTTCAGTGTAAAGTTAACTTTCTCTTGAGTCGATGTGTGACAGGTGTGTGGTGTGTTCAGGTGCTGCTGGAGCTGACCCGGCAGGTGGACCAGGAGAGGACGATCCTGTCCCTCAGCGTCTGCCAGCTTGGAGCTGAAGGGAAGAAGCGGAGCTACGACCTGAGCGTCACCTCGTACCTGCGCAGAGTCACACTCGACTACTGCGACCTGCCAGGTAACATGTGGACAGGGTGTCCATCCAATGTCTGTCTGTCCCTGTCAACAGCTTGACCTGAAAGTGGTTACAGCAGGTTGGTGGTCTGCAGTAAGGTGGTCTACAGCAGGGTGGTGGTCTTCAGTAGGGTGGTCTACAGTGTGATAGTCTACAGCAGGGTGGTGGTCTGCAGTAGGGTGGTGGGCTACAGTGTGATGGTCTACAGCAGGGTGGTGGTCTGCAGTAGAATGGTCGGCAGTAGGGTGTCTACAGCAGGGTGGTAGTCTGCAGTAGGATGGTGGTCTGCAGTAGGGTGGTCTACAGCAGGGTGGTGGTCTGCAGTAGGGTGGTCTACTGTGTGATGGTCTACAGCAGGGTGGTGGTCTGCAGTAGGGTGGTCTACAGCAGGGTGGTGGTCTTCAGTAGGGTGGTCTACAGTGTGATGGTCTACAGCAGGGTGGTGGTCTGCAGTAGGGTGGTGGGCTACAGTGTGATGGTCTACAGCAGGGTGGTGGTCTGCAGTAGAATGGTCTACTGTGTGATGGTCTGCAGTAGGGTGGTGGTCTGCAGTAGAATGGTCGGCAGTAGGGTGGTCTACAGCAGGGTGGTAGTCTGCAGTAGGGTGGTCTGCAGTAGGGTGGTCTACAGCAGGGTGGTGGTCTGCAGTAGGGTGGTCTACTGTGTGATGGTCTACAGCAGGATGGTGGTCTGCAGTAGGGCGGTCTACAGCAGGGTGGTGGTCTGCAGTAGGATGGTCTACTGTGTGATGGTCTGCAGTAGGGTGGTGGTCTGCAGTAGAATGGTCGGCAGTAGGGTGGTCTACAGCAGGGTGGTAGTCTGCAGTAGGATGGTGGTCTGCAGTAGGGTGGTCTACAGCAGGGTGGTGGTCTGCAGTAGGGTGGTCTACTGTGTGATGGTCTGCAGTAGGGTGGTGGTCTGCAGTAGAATGGTCGGCAGTAGGGTGGTCTACAGCAGGGTGGTAGTCTGCAGTAGGATGGTGGTCTGCAGTAGGGTGGTCTACAGCAGGGTGGTAGTCTGCAGTAGGATGGTGGTCTGCAGTAGGGTGGTCTACAGCAGGGTGGTGGTCTGCAGTAGGATGGTCTACTGTGTGATGGTCTACAGCAGGGTGGTGGTCTGCAGTAGGATGGTGGTCTGCAGTAGGATGGTCTACTGTGTGATGGTCTACAGCAGGGTGGTGGTCTGCAGTAGGATGGTCTACTGTGTGATGGTCTACAGCAGGGTGGTGGTCTGCAGTAGGATGGTCTACAGTGTGATGGTCTACAGCAGGGTGGTGGTCTGCAGTAGGATGGTCTACAGTGTGATGGTCTACAGCAGGGTGGTGGTCTGCAGTAGGATGGTCTACAGTGTGATGGTCTGATCGTTGTGTTTCCTCCTCAGACGGCAGGAAGAATCCTCTCCACCTTATCAGCTCCTCAGAGCAGCAGAGCTCCGACCTGCTGAAGGTGGAGTTCACCAAGGTGAGCAGAACACACTCACATGTCCCTGACTGCTGGGAGACAGGTGGGAGAGTTAGAGAGTGTTTGGAGTGTGATGGGGGAGGTTAATGGCTGAATTATATAGGTTAATGTTGTGTTCCTGACCCTGTCCCTTTTTCTTATCATGCTCCTGTTCTTGTTCCTGTTCCTGTTCCCGTTCCTGTTCCTGTTCCCGTTCTTGTTCCTGTTCCCGTTCCTGTTCCTGTTCCCGTTCCTGTTCCTGTTCCTGTTCCTGTTCCTATTCCTGTTCCCGTTCTTGTTCCTGTTCCCGTTCCTGTTCCTGTTCCTGTTCTTGTTCTTGTTCCTGTTCCTGTTCCTGTTCCTGTTCCTGTTCCTGTTCCTGTTCCTGTTCTCTGTGCTCCTGCAGGCCGACCCCGGCGGACCGAGCTTCCAGACTCTGTTCAGCAGCACTGAGCAGATGCTGAAGGTGAGTCTGACCTGTTTCATGATCGACTGAGCTTTGAACCGCCTTCAGAACCCGGAACTCAGACGTACTGCAGCTTTAAGCCTCACCCTAAGCCTCACCCTAAACCTCACGCTAAACCTCACCCAAAGCCTCACCCCAACCTTCACCCTAAGCCTCACCCTAAGCCTCACCCTAAACCTCACGCTAAACCTCACCCAAAGCCTCACCCCAACCTTCACCCTAAGCCTCACCCTAAGCCTCACCCTAAGCCTCACCCTAAACCTCACGCTAAACCTCACCCAAAGCCTCACCCTAAGCCTCACCCTAAGCCTCACCCTAAACCTCACCCTAAACCTCATGCTAAACCTCACCCAAAGCCTCACCCCAACCTTCACCCTAAGCCTCACCCTAAGCCTCACGCTAAACCTCACCCTAAGCCTCACCCTAAGCCTCACCCTAACTCCCTCCTCTGGCTGCTGTTTCAGGTGGAGTTTGCGTCTTTGGACTTCCTCCTTCACACTAAAGCTCTGCTGTCAACCATAAACTACCTGAACAGCGCCGTGCCGCCACAGCTCACTGCTGCCCGGGACCCAGACACCAAAAGACGGGTGGAGAAGACCGGACCAGGCTGGACAGGTGAGACTGCTCACAGGTGGGTCAGTGTCCCCTCCACAGGAAGTGACTTACTCGTGTCTGCACTCTCTGCAGTGACAAAAGGAGCCAAAGGTGGCGGTGTGTTCAGCTTCAAGCTGTTCGCCGTGTTGGGCTGTTTCCACGTGGAGGTGTGTGACGACTGCCGCAGCATCGCTGACATCAGAGTCCAAGGTAGAGCACTGAGATGTAATACCGCAGGAGGAGCTTTAAATCCAACACGCCAAAACTTTTAATGAATCACATGACTGTCGCTGCCCTGCAGGGATCGATGCGTCGGTGTTGGTGCAGGCGAGGGAGACGGAGGTGTTTGCTCGCCTCCAAGACATCGTGGTCACAGACGTCAACCCCAGAACCGTCCACAGGAAGGTCTGGTCCAGTGCCGTCATGTCACTGTGATATTTGTGTGTTCATGTTCACCAGAGGATACACCTCAGCTGTCCTCATTGGTTCATCGGTTGGGTCATAGCTTCTGATTGGTTCAAAATAAAGTGATGAGCTCCAGTTTGTCAGTGAGGAGCTGATCAGTGTTCACAGTCTGTCACAGTCACAGTCTGGTTTAGCTACCACTGCAGAGGTAACATCAGTTATAACAGTAGTACTAGTAGAACTAGTGGTAGGAGTAGTAAAAGTAGCAGTCAACAGTAATAATAGGAATTAAAACTGGTGGGAGTGGTAGTTAACAGTAGTAGTATTAGTAGTAATCTTGTCAGCAGTACTGTGATGAGAACGGGTACCAGGAGTTGAAATGTTGAAAATGTTTTCTGTGACACGATGTTGACCTGCCTCCCCCTCTCTGCCTCCACCCTCCTGCCTCCCCTGCAGGCGGTGTCCATCATTGGCGAGGAGGTGTTCAGCTTCAAACTGTTGTTGTTTCCGGGGGTGACGGAGGGAGGGGGCTACAGCGACATGACGAAGGTGGACGGGAAGTTCACGATGCGTCTGGGCTGCATCCAGATCGTCTACCTGCACCAATTCCTCATGTCTCTGCTGGTCAGACCACACACACACACACACACACACACACACACTGACGTTGGCTGTGTGTTTTTGTGTTGCATCAGTCGATGTTGATTTTAGTCGTATTTCTCCGTTTGTTCGTGCTGAGTCTGTCATGTTGTTTGTTACTACACAGACACCCCTTGCTCGTATTAGCGTCCGTCTCACCGTAAACCTCAGACGACGGTGTGGTAATCCCACAATGCAGCGCTTCACAGTTGACCAATATATAAATAAGTCATGTGACCCCTCAGCTGTGAGTGGTGATGATGATTCTCAAATGTAACCGTACAGTTTCAACAGGGCCTGAAGAGACCTGTGAGCTGAATCACTGATGACGTCTGCGATGAGGGTTAGTTTAACTAGACTAAGTAGGCAGACTAGTTAAACTAGCACAGCCGTGAGCGGTGGCTGCTGACAGAGTGAATGAAAGGAGGCCCTGCCTTTAATTTGAAGGCCATGATGAAGTGTGTGCAGGACTAAAACCTGTCGGTGATAAACCGTCTGTGATCAGACTGACCCGAGAACACGCTGTCTGTCCTGTTCTTTGTCTCTGCTGTTCTTGTCTCTCATGTTTCTCGTCTTGTTGGTGTTTTTTGTCCTTTCAGGCTTCTTTTAGCGTTCAGTATTCATCTGCTGATGAGGTACAGCTCCCAGCATGCAGCTCTGACCTGCATAAACCTGCTTTAGCTTCACTCAGCGACTCCACTGCACCTTCAGTCCACCTTAAATGTCACCTGGTTTAAGGTCCTTGGCAGGACACGGCCTCTGAGAACAGCTTAACCCCCGTCCTCAGCCTGTGGTCGTGGACTCAGGTTAATCTGGGTGACAGTCAGAACCAGCTGGACTCAAACTGGTGGAGAGAACAAAAACCTCACAAACACTGTGGAACATCTGAGTTCCTTATCGATCAGTTTGTTTCGTTTGTTGTTGCAGAGAAAAGTAAACGTGCTGCTGATTCGTCACAACTAATAGCTGCTGGTGCATCCAAAGATACTCCAACATCTAACCCTTCAGCAGCTGTCTGAAGCCTTGGATTTCAGATTGTCCTTAAACTCACCATCGGGGACAGGCTTTCAAACAGCTGGATGACAAAACAGCAGTGAATAGAGTGAAGATGGGCGCCAGGGAGGGAAGGAGGGTCACCTGTGAGCACAGACAACGATATCAGTAGAAAACCTAAGACCTGAGGTCAGTCTGATTATCTACAGAGCAGACCTGAGGTCAGTCTGATTATCTACAGAGCAGACCTGAGGTCAGTCTGATTATCTACAGAGCAGACCTGAGGTCAGTCTGTTTATCTACAGAGCAGACCTGAGGTCAGTCTGTTTATCTACAGAGCAGACCTGAGGTCAGTCTGTGTATCTACAGAGCAGACCTGAGGTCAGTCTGTGTCTACAGAGCAGACCTGAGGTCAGTCTGTATCTACAGAGCAGACCTGAGGTCAGTCTGTTTATCTACAGAGCAGACCTGAGGTCAGTCTGTGTATCTACAGAGCAGACCTGAGGTCAGTCTGTGTCTACAGAGCAGACCTGAGGTCAGTCTGTATCTACAGAGCAGACCTGAGGTCAGTCTGTTTATCTACAGAGCAGACCTGAGGTCAGTCTGTATCTACAGAGCAGACCTGAGGTCAGTCTGTGTCTCCAGAGCAGACCTGAGGTCAGTCTGTTTATCTACAGAGCAGACCTGAGGTCAGTCTGTATCTCCAGAGCAGACCTGAGGTCAGTCTGTATCTACAGAGCAGACCTGAGGTCAGTCTGTTTATCTACAGAGCAGACCTGAGGTCAGTCTTTTTATCTACAGAGCAGACCTGAGGTCAGTCTGTTTATCTACAGAGCAGACCTGAGGTCAGTCTTTTTATCTACAGAGCAGACCTGAGGTCAGTCTGTGTCCACACGGATCCTCCCGGTTCCTCTTCTTAATTAAAATGGATCTAAAAAGGAGATTTGTCCATCTGAAAAATAGGAACAAAGTTTAACTTTAACTCCACCCGTCTGAGCGTGCTCAGAGTGACAAATGAGTGCTGATTCTGATCCTCCGGAGGGACCGGTGGAACAGGATGCTTTTCATGCACAATACGCAACAGTTTTCAGATCTCACCTCCTCCATACGTGCTATGCTACCCACTCAGCCCCACCGTCATTTACCCCTCACTGCCCCCCATCAGTCACATGACCTTTGCCTGTGTGACCTCACCTCCCTGAAAATGGGTCTGAACTTTGTTTTTGTTTCGGGAACTTGATGTGATGATATGAACCCTGTCAGTAAAATGACAGCTACTCTCTCTCTACTTATTCATTCATGAATCTGTTCTGTTTTTTATAGAATGAAAAGTTTTCAGCCCAGACAAGGCCCCGTATAGTTTTTAAAGGTGTCGTTAGAACAGCGGCTGCTCTAGATGCAGATTGGTCTGACTCCATTAGTCTGAGGTTCATATTGTTCATCTGAAGGTTTATGAAACAGAAATGACACTCTGTCAGCCCTTCACGGTGTAATGCTGTGCAGTTTGTCGTCTCACTCCTGATTTATTTTTTTCTTCAGATGTTCGTTGATAACTTCCAGACGGCCAAAGAAGCTCTGAGTGCTGCGACGGCTCAGGCGGCTGAAAAGGCGGCGTCCAGCGTTCGGGGCTTTGCCCAGAAGAGTTTCCGTTTGTCCATGGACATCAAGCTGAAGGCTCCGCTCATTATCATTCCCCAGTCCTCCACCTCCTATAATGCCGTGTTGGTGGACCTGGGTCTCATCACAGTGGGAAACAGCTTTTCTCTGCTGCCGGCTGAAGGCTTCTGTCTGCCGGCAGTGGTCGACAAGATGGACGTCAGACTGACTCAGCTGAAGCTGTCCAGGTATTAGCACAGAGTACCAACGATGTTCATCACGCCACTCAGCAGAAGGTCTGACAGCTTTTAGTGTTTTAGTGTGTCAGAAATGGTTCAGAGCTCTGATGAGGAAAGACGGTAGTGAAACAATGGCGTCTTTAAGGTCCAGCCACACTAGCAGGGTCACCCCAGGCTCAGGGGACTCACAGTAAATCTTTGAGTTGTGAATTAACCTGTTGACCAATCGGAAACCCCCCTGACAGAGTGAGATAATTACAGCTGAACAACACGGGCACAAAGCGTGAATACACACCTCTACTCCTGGGTTCACACAATGTTTTAAAAGGTCCAACCAGCAGCTGAACCCACGGATCCAGCCAATCAGAGAGAGACACCTCAGTTGACCCACAAAGCTCCTTACAGGAACAGAGCACACTCTCTCGCACAATCACAGCCGCATAAAGCAGAAAAGAAATTAGACTCAGATCAGGAAGTGTGAGCGAGGCTGAAGCTTCTGGGTTTCTGGGACCAAATAGTTTGTGAGGATGCTGAGGGACTTCATTCTGTTTCTGGGATGAGAAAAGAGAAAAAGGATTTTAGAAGCTTTTATTTACTTGAGCGTACTGGTTTAAAACCAGTTTGGCCCTCACAGGGCGCCACCTGTCCATTTGTGTCTGAAGTCCTCGAACACACCAGCAGTCCCTCTTCCTACAGCATGATGAAGCCCAAGTCCCCAAAACAGAAAGCTGATTAAATGTTGAATGTTTTCAGAACCACACTGAAGACAGACTCCTCTCAGCTGGACATTGAGATCCTCCAGCCAATCAACTTAGAGCTGCTGATCACCAGGAACCTCGCTGCTTCCTGGTTCACCAAGATCCCCGGGGTTCAGGTCCAGGGAGTCCTCCAGGCCCTTAACGTAGGTCTCATGTGTTTGTGGTTCTTTGAAGTGGGATGTGGCAGTTTATCAGAGCAACACATAAAACCTTGTGGTGTGTTCATCAGATGAGTCTGGGCGAGGAAGATCTGGGTGTTCTGATGAAGATCCTGATAGAGAACTTTGGGGAGGGGAGTAAAGAGCACAGCATGGACGTCAAAAGACAGGTTGCTCAAGGTAACTTTACTCTCAGTGCATGATGGGAAATCTTACAGAAACTGTCCTTTAAAGACAAACCAAGAGTAAAGACTCGTCGAGTGCATGAGCTGCTGAGTAAACGATCTGCACTGGTAAAGCTCCTTTCTAGTCTTTTCAGCCACTCAAAGTTCTTTTACACCACATTCACCCACTGTACCTTACTGTACCTGCGAGTTCTCGTCCTGGTTAATGTCATCTTTATTAGACAGTCAGGACTGAGAAAATGTGAGGAACGTGTTTTGTTAATGAGCAGCATCCCTCCGCAGACAAGGTGGAGCTTGCTGAGCAGCAGGTGGAGGTGGTGTCATTACAGACGGGATCCGTGTTGGTCGCCACCAATAGAGGTCTGACTGAAAACACCATCAATATTCTTCTCAACTTCGAAATCATGGAGGTACGAAATCTACCAGTGCAGTGGGGGTGTTGGTTCTTTTATTCCGTCAGGAAACACCATCAGACAGTGCTGCTACCACGACCACCCTGCACCTGAAGTCTGATGGTGGTCTGATCAGGAATCTTTGGTCGTGGTCGACTCTACATCTGTCCAACATGGCGGCATTCTGCTAACCACCCTGCAGGGGTCTCATTCATCTGATTCTGTTTCCTGTTTCCTCTTCAAGGTGATGCTGACCCTCAAGAAGCCCAGAGAGCAGGAGTTTCCTTTCCTGGTGTTTCATGTTGCTCACCTGGGGATCGACACCAAAGTCAGGAAGTACGACATGTGTGCTACAACGTATATCAACAAGATCACCATGAAGTGCCTGGAGTTCACAGGTCAGAGGCTCTCAGCAGGCCAGCTTTAGTGGTACAAAAAGATAGCTAGAAATCTGTTGACATTTTATTGCCATTTTACCTGTTCTAACAAAGGAAAACACCAAACTCTTATGAAGAGGAGAAACAAAAACACTGGCATGTAAAGGCCTAGTTCGAAATAAAACACAGAACCATCTAGGTCCATTTGAGTCCTCGCCTTATTTGTGGAAAATTAATAAAATAAAAAGTAGTCGACTTTGACATAAATAAAACATATAGCTGCAGCCTAATAGCTTTAAAAAGAGTCCTAAAAATAGTCCAGCTTGTATTTAATTATGAGTTAAATCCATTTCAGTGTGCTGTCTTCGTCTTCTGTTTTTTTCCTCAGCCACGTACAGCAATCAACTGTCGAGCCACTTCTTGAGAGTATATTTGTTCTGCTCAGCTTTCTGCAGTAGTTCTGAAATCGCTCTTTTTCGTTCATCTCCAGTTTGGTACTTTTCAGCAAATGCTGTGCGCTTGTTCTGGAAATGTCTTTCAACATTGCATTTTTTGTTGTTTGCAAATTTCTCAACACATATCGAGCATACAGGTAAGCCAGCATCGTTGGCAGTGAAAGCAAATTAATCTGTCCACGCAGAATTAAACTCTCTATTTTCCTCTGAGACTTTCTTTTTTTGGATTTATCCATCTTTAGCTTACCAGAGGGTTGGAAAAGCTGTAGGACGTGACGCATATTTCAGTTGACAAAATATTAAAACACGTTTTAAAAAATCAGTATCACAGTATCACCTTGATCTCCAAAATAAGAGGTGCCCCCTTTGAAAGGACCATATGTGGCTCCAGAGCCGCGGGTTGCCAACCTCTAACCTAACCATAAATCCTAACCCTAACCCTGCTGTCCTGTAGGGTTTTCTGTCTTATGTTATTTTGTCATTTTTATTCTCAGCTCGTTCCTGTTTGTACAGAAACTTTTTTTTTCTAATTTTGTTTCAGACTCAAGAGGTGAGCCGCTGTGTCTCATCAGCTCCTCGGTGCAGTCTGGAGCTGAACTGCTCAAAGTGCAGTATTTCAAGGTGAGGACATCCATAACTAATTTTTTCTGATTACCCACAGTGTGCTGTTGTCTGTCACAGCAGGAGGTGATCAGGGTGCAAAAAAAGAACGGTTTCAATCAGCTTGAACTTCCTGTGTTTGACTGTGTTTCCTCAGGCCGACCGCTCAGGGCCAAACTTCTCCACAGTCTATAAGAACACCGAACAGATGATCAACGTGAGTTTCTCCATACACATACACACAAACACATGCACACACTGATCATCAGCTCATATGTTTCTTATTGAAGCTTCATCAAGTTTTCTGATGGTGTCATTTAATGTTTGTTTGGGATATAAAAAAACTCTTTGGTTTTTCAGTGAGATGACTCTGAGTTAGGGTTAGGGTTAGTGATGATCTGACTTCAACACTCTCCAGGTTACATTCACTCCGTTCACCATCATTCACTTTACCCTTTTCTACAAAATGATTCTGAAATTAGACCTGTAAAACGAAGTGTTATGGGTATTACTAACTCGTTTACTCTCTCTCTCTCTCCAGGTGACCTTCACCTCTCTCGACCTCATGCTCCACACTGAGGCTCTGCTGTCAGCCATCAACTTCCTGTCGGCGGCGCTGTCGTCCAGCAGCATACCGTCTCCAGAGAGAGACATCAGACCGAAGACTGAGGATAAGATGGTGTCTGCCAAGTCCAGTCAGTAGAACACACACACACACACACACACACACACAGTATCAGTGTAGTGAAGACAAACGACTGCACTGTGGGTCTGACAGTCTGAACGTTGATCACAGATTGACACCTGTCTTTAACGTGCCGTGTTGTTGTGCTTCCTGTCAGCCGCCCTGGTATCACCTGCAGATAGTGAAGTCATCGACTTGAAAGTGATGATGACGCTGGGAGCCTTCAACATCCTGGTGTGTGACCAGAGTTGCAACATGGCTGACATCAAGATCCAAGGTAGCCAGTCTCAGCTAAGATTATATCAGCTGTCATTCGTCACTGCGAGCCCTAATTTACCCAATCTGTCCTTCAGGCGTTAATGGTTCTCTGCTGGTGCAAGGACCACAGACGCACATATCAGCTAGCCTGAGAGACTTCATCGTTCTCAACGTGGACCCCAAAAGCATCCACAAGAAGGTCATCACAGTCATCTTACTGTGTTATTACACTGAATACTTTGCTCAGGCACCTGTTTTTACCAGCTCACTGACCTGTTGGCTGTCTATTTCTTTCAGTGCAGACATCCAGACTGATTGGTGTCTTATTGTTCATTCATTTCATTCACTACCTCAGACTTTCTGGGACTACCTCAGACTGCCTGGGACTACCTCAGACTTTCTGGGACTACCTCAGACTGCCTGGGACTACCTCAGACTTTCTGGGACTACCTCAGACTTTCTGGTACTACCTCAGATTTTCTGGGACTACCTCAGGCTGCCTGGTACTACCTCAGATATTCTGGGACTACCTCAGACTGCCTGGGACTACCTCAGACTTTCTGGGACTACCTCAGATTTTCTGGGACTACCTCAGGCTGCCTGGTACTACCTCAGACTTTCTGGGACTACCTTAGGCTGCCTGGGACTACCTCAGACTGCCTGGGACTAGCTCAGACTTTCTGGGACTACCTCAGACTTTGCCTCCAGCTCTTTAGTGTGTACAGGGTTAGGGTTAGTGTTGGTTTAGTGCTGTTCCTTTGGTCTGGTGTGGAGCAGCAGCAGCGTTCATTTTTATGTAACTCCATCACCAAACATCACTCCAGACCTGCATCCTGAATCTCCACCATGACTTCGCCATGTCAGCGGTCTGTGTTCTTGGCTGCTGAAGTCAGGGTGGGGAAATGCCATTGAACTCTGATGTTTTCTGTCCTTCAGGCCATCTCCATCGTGGGCGATGAGGTGTTTAGCTTCACCATGAGTCTGACTCCTAATGCCACAGAGGGCGCTGGGTACGCCGACACCTCCAGAACTGACGGCAGACTAAAGCTGAATGTGGGCTGTATCCAGGTGGTTTACCTGCACAAGTTCATCGTGTCTCTGCTGGTGAGTTCACACAGCTGCTGCCTTTACTTAACCAGGGTTGTTACAGTTTAGAGTCTTAGCTCTGAGTCAGTTCAGTTCAGTTTTTGTTTTAAGTTTTAGTTACTCTGAACTCTGCTCTGGTGTTTCCACCAGGCTTTGATTCAAACGATATGTTGAGTTTTTTTATTTTTATATTTTTTTTAGGTGATTTGTTGGAGTTTGTCCTTGATTGATAGAGATGGTAGAGATAAAGACAGGACAAGCAGTAAAGGTCCTGACTGTTGTTTGATTGTTAGAATTATTTTTGTTTGGTGAATAAAGATATTTTTAATGCAGTGTTGTTCAGGTGTTGGATTTAGATGTGAAGAGTCAGTGATAGTTTTCATGTTTTCTTGTTTCATTCAGAACTTCACCAACAACTTCCAGGCGGCCAAAGAAGCTCTGAGCGCTGCCACAGCTCAGGCAGCCGAGAAGGCGGCGTCCAGCGTTCGAGACTTCGCTCAGAAGAGTTTCCGTCTGTCCATGGACATCAAGCTGAAGGCTCCGCTCATCATCATCCCCCAGTCCTCCACCTCCCATAATGCACTTGTGATGGATCTGGGCCTGATCACGGTGGGAAACACTTTCTCTCTTCTGCCCGTCGATGGATGCCCGCTGCCGGCCGTCATTGACAACATGGACGTGCAACTGACTCACCTCAAACTCTCCAGGTCAGTTAGTCGATTCATATTCAAAGATCTGCTCTAGAAACAGCTGAAAAATGCCCTGTAACCAACCAACTCTACAGGACTCTACAGGACTCTGCAGGACTCTGAGGCCCCCTGGGTCCCGATTGGATGGTCATTGTTGACATGTAGGAAAACTCATTCAGGAAGTGACAGATCTCTGACAGAATTCAGCGGGACTGAAGATCTTTTTGCTTCTTTGATTTTTGTACTTTCAGTATCAACAGGAGGAGGAGAAAAATTTATTTGGACAAATGACGCTTACTGATAAACCATGTGTGACATATGTGTTTGATGTAAACTCTGGTTTCCTGTTGTCTTTCAGGTCCTGTATGGACCCGGCATTGGGCCAACCCAACACCGAGCTCCTTGAACCAGTCAACCTGCACCTTAACATCAAGAGGAACCTGGCAGCTTCCTGGTTCAAGAAGATGGTCGCCGTGGAAGTCAATGGAGATCTGAAGCCTATGAAGGTAGGAGGAGGCAGTGAGGTACATCTGTTCACATCAGAGTTGGAGACATTATTTTCTTGCTTTCTTCTCATCTCTGTGATCGTTTCTGTTTTGTGTAATAAGTTTAGTAAGTAATAAGAGGTGGACAGCTCTGAATCCTGCACACATACTGACAAACTGTGTGTTCTAGCAGGGATAGACCACCTCCACTAACATCATAATACACCTTTATGAAATATAACCTTCAGGGTTCTGTTTCACACAGCCAACACCACATCTTTAACCTTCTAACTATGCTGATCATGAGTTCAGGTGTGTCCGGATCAGGGTGGACTACTACCATAGTAACCCTGAGACTTTTCTAACTCCTCTGTTCTTGTTTTTACAAGCGGTTGACGTGTCCCCCACCGAAGGTACAGTTGGTTCTGAGGACTGTCCTCTCCTGTATTGTTAGGTTTTAGCATCACTAGTTTCCTCTGTGTAGTGAAAACTGAGCTCAGCTTGTCTGCAGTCAGCTGTTGTGTGACATTAATGACCTCCTTAGTCTATAAGAGGTCTCTGGAAATGCCAGTATGATGATAAGAAAATACAGGCGATTGTTCAGCTCAGGATGTAGGTGTGGGCTCGGCTAGCAGTTCCTCCCTGCTTCCAGTCTTTGTGCTAAGCTAGGCTAAACACTGCCCTACTGTTCCTTTAACCTCTCACAGGATAATGAGATGGTCTGAGTATGTGGATGTCTCTGATTTGATTCTTGTAATCAGCCGGGTGATGTTTGTCTCTAGGTGGAGCTAAGCCAGGATGACCTGAAGGTGCTGTTGAGGATCCTGATGGAGAATCTGGGGGAGGCTGTCAGTCTGGAGCCCACCGCCCCGAGACAGGAGGCCAGTCTGCAGCTCCGAGCTACTGGAGGCCCCCTGACAGGTCAGATGGATTTCAGTTCAAACAATTAATTAAATCTTTGTCAGGCAGGCACATTGAGATTAAGATCTCTTTTACAAGAGAGACCTGAGAACAAGCAACATCCTCAAAAGAACAAAAAGCAAAAGAATCAACAAAAACGTATCTGCCCTTCTCTAAGGGTGATGAGTGACTCCAGTTTGAGGGCAGATTGTAGCTTATTCAATTTAAAAGGTGCTAAATACCTTAAGCCATGTTAGAGCAGGTGTGAGGGATCTCTACAGGTAGGTAGGCACTGGATCGAGTGCTGAGGTTAGTGGATTTAAATGAGAGAAGAGAGGTGAGGGAGTCGGGGAGCTTCAGCAGCAGAGCTTTGTAAATGAACATGAGGTGCTGGTTTCTCCCAGTCTGTAAGGACGTCCATCCAACCTTCTGATACAGAGAGCAGTGATGCACCGGTCACTAGTCATAAAGTGTAAAGCTCTGTGATACTCTGAGTTTAACTGCTGAAGAGTTGATGAGGCTTCATGTGGATACAGAATATCTCCATAGTCCAGAACAGACACAAAGATGTCTGTCAGAATGAAAACTTGCAGTCATATGTAGTTGTAGCCGAGGCAACTGGGACTCCCTCTGCTGGGCAGATAGCTTCAGCCATGGATGATCTATTTGTAATGAGACCAGATGCTTGTTTGATTTGAGGCGGTTGCTGTGACTGTGATTGGTTCTTAAGAGATGCTATAGTGTTTCAAAATTTGCTAGAACAGTCACTGGCAGACTGATAATAATTTCCAGCCTTGAATCAAGCTTTGTCTCTGATGTGGATGGCTTTGGAGAGTTGTGGGGAGAACTAAGGACTGTATCTGTTTTTTATTCTGTGCTTTTTATAAGGGGCATGCCTGTCAGCTATAATGATTTTGAGAAGTTTTCCAGTGCCATGGCAGGATCACTATGAGAAAAAATATTGTTAATAGTAGAGATAGAAAAAATGTAGGAAATGCTGATGTTAAAATGCTTATAGTTTCCTGATGATGATTTGAGGTTGAGAATTTGGAATTTTTGTGTCTCTGATACAGGCATCAGGACATCTGGGGCAAAAACTCCATGGATGTAATTAGGCTGAAAACAGTGTGATTCCAGAGGGCTATATGGAGGAGTTACTGAGAGTCAGTAGATATGGGGAGCCTTACAAGAGTGCAGCTCAACGTTTGTAGATAAGAGGCGTGAGCCTTCCTGAGAGGGATTGAGATAGTCAGTTTTAAAAAGGGTGTAAATGGTCTGTATTTGTATTTCTCCTTTCTAGTTATTTCAACTACTCAAAGCGCTTTACATCACATCCTCATTCACCCATCATTAATACAGGAGGAATGTAATTTGGAGGAGACTATTCTTTCATACGCATTCACACACTGAAGCTGCCCAAGGACAGTTCGACATGTTGACCCATAGGAGCTGGGAATCGAACCCCCGACCTTCTGATTGAGGGACGACCCACTCAACCACTGAGCCACAGCCGCCCAAGGTTAAGGTGCTTAAGAAGGTGGTGAAATTGTCGTAATGTCTCTACAACTGCAACAACCCTTGAGCCATATGTGAAGTTGGTGCATGCAGCTGAACTATACGTCACCAAAATGAGGGGCGGGTAGCGAACCGGAAATAATTACTTGCTTTCTTCTTGAGTAATTTGTTCCAGCCTGGATTACGACAACAGAAGCAGAATTGTGCTCCTGAGAGAGCTGCATAGCGATGGGAGTGTTGTCCTTTACACAAGTTCCTGGGTAGCAGAAGGTCCGGCGACCACGCACCACCACATGCCAGACCATAGAGGTGCCAACAACAAGCGCTGAAGGTGGGCGCGGAGTCAGCTCTCCTGATCTCCCAGAGAGCCGGGCACCAGCAGCAGCAGATGAGGTGCAACCCTCAGCAACAGATGTGCAGCCAGCCTGCTCTGGCCTCCCTGGACGCGGGCGGTAGCAGTGGAGGGTCCACCAGGCTGCTTGGGAATCCCGTGGAGAAGATGGGTGGTTGTCTGGCGGGTGCCACAATGCAGAGCGCTGATCATCTGCACAGTCCAGGGCCTGGAATTTATTACTCAGCTGCAGAGTATCTGATGCGCTCAGCTTACAGAGGGAGCGTTTAGCCTGACTCTTGCTGCACCCGACCAAGACCCATGGCTCAAACTTGCAGGGAGTGGAGCAGACTTGGGTGTTAGGTGTAGCCCAGATGACGGGCCAGATGTCATCATTCTGGGCCATGGCATCAGTTGAAAGGATCGGCTCCCCTCTGGTGGTGACCGAACCGGAGCAGGGATGTGTGGTGTCGCCATATGTAACAGCAGCTGAGCGCTCGGTGGACTGACCGGCACACACGGAAGAGTTAGCCATGGACAGATCTTTAGCCTGAGCAGTGCCTACACTCAGAAAGCCCAGGATTAACTGATCCTTTTTCTTTAGGTCCAATTTTAGCAGACTGATGTCCTCCTGTAGCCATAAGTAAGCCAGTTGGCAAAGTCCACACATAGCCATGGTGATGTGTCAATAGTCTGCTTGCTGTAGCCAGGGGAAGTTCAAATTCAAAATAACTTAAAAATCCATGTCCTATGGCTGTGATCATAAGTCTGGGTCAACGATATAAGTGAGAACAACCAGGATCCAGTGAGTGTAACAGGAAAGTGTAGTTTAAAACTTGGAAAAAAGTCCATTTCTGAGAGAGCCTCTGGCGGGCAGACACTCGTGTATGTAGAAATGTTCACAGCTGATGGGCATTGTTTTTTTTCATTGCATAGGTGATGTCGAGAAGCTGACTGTAAGCAGTGATGAAGAGGAGGATGAAGCTCTGGAGACCATGAAGTTTAACTTTAGCATCGAGTCTCTTGGTCTAGTTCTGTACAGCCATGACCCAAAACAGGTGAGTCACCACACCTGGAACAGCTGCTTTTATGCAGTCGTAGTTTTTTGGAAAGTTCTGCTCCCTTCTGCCTTCTGATGTATCGATTACAGAAACCGTGAGAGGCTGATGGGAGACAAGCTGGCAGGATTTTGACTTCTTGGACTCTTGTTGCTGTGAACTGAACTCGGGCATCCTAAACCTTCTCTGTTCTCTATAATGTTTTGATGTCCAGCTATGATGTGGACTCTCAGGTCTGGTCTATAATGAGCGCTGCCCTTCAGGCCTGATGAAGTGAAGTCTGATCAGTCCCTGCTGAATGAAGGGCAGCATTCACACGTTCATGGAATTGCACTCCTCTACGAGTTTACTGTCAGGGTTTAAAAGAATTGTTAAACTAGTGATTTTAATATCACAGTATCTGATAATCTCTCTTGTTTGACTCCCTTGCTAACACTGTCTCTCCTGCATCACTGGCTCCTCTAATGTTTTCAGTTGACGAGTGCAACAACTTTCAATCAATCAATCAATGAATTTATATAGCGCCAATTCATAACAGCGTTATCTCAAGATGCTTTACATAAAGAGCAGCTCAGACCAAACTCTTTAGAGAGAGAGAGAGAAGACAAACAGCATCCAACATACAGCAACTATAGCACTGACAATAGGAGTGGGACTAATAAATTAGCACTATGGTGAAAAACATGACGAATAACAGGACTAATATTAGTAGTATAATATATAATATAAGTGTCGGCGGCTGACAATCCACAGCAGTGATTCATGAAACCAGAGAGCCACAGCAGGAGAACCAAGACCAGGATCCACAGGAACCAGAGAACCACAGCAGGAGAACCAGGACCAGGATCCACAGGAACCAGAGAACCACAGCAGGAGAACCAAGACCAGGATCCACAGGAACCAGAGAACCACAGCAGGAGAACCAAGACCAGGATCCACAGGAACCAGAGAACCACAGCAGGAGAACCAGGACCAGGATCCACAGGAACCAGAGAACCACAGCAGGAGAACCAGGACCAGGATCCACAGGAACCAGAGAACCACAGCAGGAGAACCAGGACCAGGATCCACAGGAACCAGAGAACCACAGCAGGAGAACCAGGACCAGGATCCACAGGAACCAGAGAGATGAGAAAAGCACAGAAAGGCTCCAGGGAAGATACCAAGTTAGTAACAGACATTAAAGAGACATGAAGCATCAGAATGGAGAGGAAGAGGAGGAGAGAGGAGCCCAGTGCATCATGGGAGTCCCCCGACAGTCTGAGCCTATAGCAGCATAACTAGGGGCTGGTCCAAGACCTGATCCAGCCCTGAACTATAGGCTTCATCACTAAGGAAGGTTTTTAGTCTACTCTTAAATGTAGAGAGGGTGTCTGCCCCCCGAACCCAGACTGGAAGGAGGTTCCACAGGAGAGGAGCCTGATAGCTGAAAGCTCTGGCACTTTAGAGGACTTTAGGAACCACCAGTAGATTCTTTAAGAGTTTGCTTTTCTCATCTCTCAGGTTCTTGTGGATCCTGGTCCTGCTGCTGTGGTTCTCTGGCTTCATGAACCACTGTTTTTCAACATTACCATATTGCTAATGCTAATTTTTTACTCACACTCCTATTGTCAGTGCTATAGTCGCTGTTAGTATGTTGGTTGCTGTTTGTGTTCTCTCGCTCTCTCTCTCTCTCTCTCTCTCTCTCTCTCTCTCTCTCTCTCTCTCTCTCTCTCTCTCTCTCTCTCTCTGTCCAACCTCCACCCAACACGGACCCTAACAGAAGCCGCCCACATTGATCCTGGGTCTGTTCAAGGTTTCTTCCTGTTAAAGGGGAGTTCTTCCTCCACTGTGTCCTAATATAATATCTGATGCTGCTCATGTGGGAATTCTTGAATCCTTAATGTTGAATTCCTGAATCGTTGGTCTCTCTCTAATTAAAGAGTTTGGTCTAGACCTGCTCTTTATGGAAAGAGTCTTGAGATAACGCTGTTATGAATTAGCGCTATATAAATAAAGATTGATTGATTGATTGATTAAGATATGATGGAGCCTGACCCTTAAGAGCTTTGGAGGTGAGGAGAAGGATTTTAAACTCTGTTCTAGATTTGACTGGAAGCCAGTGAAGAGAAGCCAGTACAGGAGAAAGATGGTCTCTTCTCTTAGTTCTGGTCAGAACAGGAGCAGCAGCGTTCTGGACCAGCTGGAGAGTCTTTAAGGACTTATTGGGGCAGCCTGATAATAAGGAACAGAAATAATCCAACCTGGAAGTGACTCATGTGTGGACTAGTGTTTCTGCATCATCTCCAGACAGGATGGACCTGGTTTTAACAACATTAGTAGATGGAAAAAGGCAGTTCTAGAAATCTGTTTAATGTGGGAGATAAAGGACAAATCCTTTCTCTTCTTCTTTGTTGGTAAAATAAATGACATATGGGCAAACATCATTCAGTTGTTAGATCTGGAGTCTGATAGTTGGTCTTGTTCCCTTCAGGTGTCGAATCTCCAGCACCAGGAGAACCTCAGACTGGGGGAGTTTGCCCTCCACCTGCTGAAGACTTCGGGGAAGATCCTGACAAACGGCAGCATGGAGGTGACGACCATCCTCACCGCCTGCACGCTGGACGACCTGAGGACGGGCATGGAGAGGGTGACCTCACGGTAACAGTCACATGGTCTCTCTCAGTCTGTTGGTTGTTAAAGATGATGACGGTCACCGATAGATTTCACTCTGTGATTAGTTCCATCCTAGTTTTTTGTACCTAACTCTTCCACAGGAGGAAAATGACTCCTCCTTTCTCCGCATCTTCAGCTGAACGTTGTTTTGATTTCAGGTCGACTGACTCCAGATCTCCCTTGTGGTTTAACTCCAGCATCACGCGTTTCTGTGTGTGGTTTAAAAACAAAATCTGCTCACTTTTCTTTCCTAGCTTTGTATCAATACTTGTGGTCACTGAGACCTCAATGTTAAGTCTAATTCACTCAGTTCCTGGTGTTGTCAGGATGGTTGGTCGGAGAGACGAGGAGAGCTCGGAGGCCATGATCGATGTAACGTATCGACAGAGGGCTGGAGAACGGGAAGTGGTGGCTGTTCTGCAGAAGCTATACCTGTGCGCCAGTGTGGAGTTTCTGATGGCCGTGGCAGATTTCTTCCTGACTGCTCTGCCACAGAGTCAGACCTCCACCTCTGCTCCGAGCGACAGACTGCCGCTTAGACCGACTGCTGAGCTGCGAACCAATGCCAAGACTGGTAAGACCAGCACAAAGGGACGGGGACTCTGCCTGTATCCAAAAAAAGCAAAATCAAAATTAAACCAGAGAAGAAGTAAAGAGAATCATCAAGAAATATTAAAATGAACAGTAAAAAATAAACAATTAAAACTGTATTAAAGGGCAAGGCAATCTTTCTCCTGCGATTATTAACATTTTATTTACTGTTGTTGATAGACTAACAAACCTCTCAGCGTCAGTCCCCCCTGAACTGCTATCCACCAAATCATGCAACAACTTTGCATCCTTTTACAGAGAAAATATTAAAGATCAGACAGAAAATATGTACCTCGTCTCTGGGCAAAACTTGTATGTCACCTGTGCCTCCAGGTAAAACTACTCCTGTTAAGTTGACACTTTTTCAACCTGTAGGTTGTGCAGCCTTGACAGACATTGTGTCTAATCTTAAACCTACTACCTGCTTTAGAGATGTTTAACTGCTTGGCACCAGATATACTGCAAATTGTCAACAGTTCTCTTCTGTCAGGCCTTTTTCCTCGGGCCCTGATAGACAGCAGTTATTAAACCTCTCTTGAAAAAGCCTAAACTAGATGCCTCAGTGATAAATAACTACAGACCAATATCAAACTTTCCTTTTCTGGGAAAGGTCATTGGAAGGGTTGTTTTTCTGCAGCTTAACATGTTCCTGGTACAAAATAATTCCCTCAATCTCTTTCAGTATGGTTTTAGGCAACACCACAGCAAGTTTTAAATGACATCCATCTGAGCAGTGACGAATCGAAAATGTCAGTTCTGATTTTATTGGATCTCAGAGCTGCATTTGATACTGTTGACCATGAAATACTGTTGGACAGATTAGAAAAGTGGGTGGGACTGTCTGGCACCGTGTTAAACTGGTTCAGATCTTATTTACAGGAAAGGGACTACTTTGTGTCAATTGGTAATTTTAAATCTGTGCAAACAAAAATAACGTGGGGTTCCTCAAGTGTCCATTCTTGGACTTCTTCTTTTTAACGTTTATATGCTTCCCCTTGCTCAGATCATTGAATCTTACATCTTGTGTCATACCAATGCAGATGACACACAACTCTACGTAACAGTGTCTCCACATAACTACAGTCCCTTACATTTGCTAAACAAATGCATCAAACACATCAATGAGTGGATGTGCCAGAATTTTTTACAACTAAACACAGATAAAACTGAAATGATTGTTTTTGGCCCCAAACACAAAAGATTAAAAGTCAGCGCTCATCTTTACTCCATGAAATTAAAGGCCTCTCATCAAGCCAGAAATCTTGGTGTTATAATGGACTCAGACCTACATTTTCCACATAAAAACAATCATCAAATCAACCTACTACCACCTTAAAATATAGCCAGAATTAAAAGATATTTGTCCAAACAAGATACAGAAAAGCGTATTCACGCATTTGTCTTCAGCAGGCTGGACCATTGCAATAGTGTCTTCACGGGTCTGAGTAAAAAAACAATTAGACAACTGCAGCTTGTCCAGAATGCAGCACTAACACCAGGAAGGTTGAGCACATCACACCGGTTCTTAATTCCCTCCACTGTCCAATAATAGAGCTACAGAACTTCTTTTAATGTGCAACTATTTATAGACATGCTTTTATTGTCTTTTAATTCATCTTCTCTTAAGCTTTAACTATTTATTTTCTTGTGCTTTTATTATCTTTTACATGCAATTTAATGTTTCTGTGTCTTGTTTTATTGTGATTTATGTCCCTGTAAAGCACTTTGAATTGCCTTGTGTCAGAAAGGTGCTATATAAATAAATTTGCCTTGCTTTGAAGGAAGTTCAGAGTATTCAGCTCAATAAAAATCTAAATTACCATGGAGTCTTAACTCTATTGTTTGTCTTCGCTCTGCAGCCTCCATGGTTCGGACTCGCCTTCGGGCCGTGGTGGTGGACCCTGAGGTGGTGTTCGTGGCCAGCCTCATGAAGGCTGAAGCCCCCTCCCTCGTGGCCTCCTTCCAGTGTGACTTCACCCTGCAGGCCGAGCAGGACGGTACTCAGAACATGAGAGCCAACCTGAGGGGGCTGAAAGTCCTCGCCTGCCCCTTCATCCGAGACAAAGGCGACAAGGCCGTCACCACCGTAAGACCACATGACCACATGTGGGGCCAGCAGGTCCTACACATTAACAGTTTAAAAGATCGTTCTTCTCTTCATTAAATCTCCGGTTTAGACTCAAACCAACAACATGTCAGCCTGTCTCTGATTACTCTTTGACCTCCTGTATGACCTCCTGTGTGACTCTTGGTTCATTGGTTCTAATTGAAGACATAAATCTTTAAAACCACTGTCTCGCTGTAGACAGGAGGACATAGTGCATTTGTTGGGAACTAGTTTCAGTGATGGACAAATCCACATTTGGTGCATTTTGTTTTCCATGTGAAGGTCCTCTTTGAACTGAAAACTGACTCATGTTGTTCAGGCTGCAGACTGTTCACCACCGGGAGTTGTTCACTCACCATTAGAGTAAATTAGAGCTAAGGCGCTCTCAGTCTAACACATTGGATAAGAAAACAGAAACAACAATTTAAAATGAATAAAATAAATAAAAATATAAACTTCATAGTTAACATTTCATAGAAAGGTTTCAGTCTCAGATAACCAGAAACTATTAAACTATTCTTTAAAAGATTGTCTAAATAGCAAAAATAAATGTTGTTATTGATATTTTTAATGGACGTCCAACAGGTGTTGAGACCCTGCTCAGTCGCCTTGGAAACTAAAACCCATGTCAACCAACCACTGAGCGGCTCTGTGATGGTGGAGGAAGTCATTGTCAAGGTGCGTTCATTCATCACAAATAAAAATGTTTGTATGGATCAAGTCAAGCAGGGACGGACGATTTAAAATCAGATTTTTTCATTTAGATCAGTAGTCTGGATCTGACTGTATGTGTTGTCCTCCCGGTGAACTTGTGGTGTTCGAGGTGGATGACAGACTGTCTGTGAACTCATTACCAGTGTCTCTGTCCCGTAGATCTCTCCCTTCATCCTCAACACGGTGATGACGATAACAGCCGCCATGACGGTGAAGCAGCATGACGAGAAGAGTGAGGAGTCAAAGCCGACTGTTGGTGACCTTTGGGCGGTCATGAACATCTATGGCTGTAACTACTGGTTCCTGGGGGTGGACCAGGCCACCGAGGTCACCGAGAGCTTCAGAGAGCAGGATGGACACAATGATGGCGAGAGCTTTGCTGCAGAGGTCAAGGTATGACCTTTCAGCGTCTGCAGAGATTCAATGCTGACACTTTGTGCATAAAGTGGTCAGACCTGCTTCCGGCTGACAAGGCGTGTTTGTCCCACAGGTGGTCCAGGTGACTCTGGAGTCCGGTTTGGGGCACCGGACTGTCCCCCTGCTGCTGGCTGAGTCCTCCTTCAACGGATCCGCCAAAAACTGGTCATCCCTGTTGCAGCTGAGAGCCGACATGACGCTGGAGGTGAGAACTGATATGTCCTTAACACCTGAACCTGTATATCACGCCTGAAATACACTCACACTGGCACACAGGAAGTTATCTGGTAAAAACTGAAGTGGATAATTCATTAAAAACAGGTCTTAAGTAGTGAGAAGATTGGAGTTCACTGAGCTCTGAAGTGACCACAGAGACTTTATGGACAAGCCAAAGAACGACGCTCAGGCTGAAATATACAGAGACCTAAACAGCTGCACAGATTCATCTGAAGAAAGGTTGACTAAAAAATCCCTTTTAACAATATGTTATTAAACAAAAAAACCAAACCAATAAGAGGAATGGGTTGTTCTATCAAGCATTTAAAAACGTACGTGTTAAATCCAAATCAAACTCTGTTTTCCCTTTACTGTTCACTGATCTGTTAGAAACAGCAGCATAAATGAGTGGTGAGTGTTACTGCAGCAGCTGTGGTGACTGCACAAACCTGTAACAACTACCAGTGTTTTATCATGTATGATGTATAATGCTGACACCTGTTGTGTCTGCAGGTGAACTACTTCAATGAGATCCATGCAGTGTGGGAGCCTCTGATCGAACGAGTCGACGGCGGCAGACGCAGATGGAACCTGGAGCTTGAGGTGAAGCTGTTAGCCGCTGTTTCTACTACTGCTGACTACTGCCCTGTGTATTGTAATAAAATACCCACCATCCTCCTCTGACACAACAGTGTGACATAAGATATTCCTTTATTAGTCCCATGATAGGGAAATTTTATTTAAATCGATTACAATCCACCTGCATACAAAGGACACACAAATTTAAAATCCCAGCTACTGCACTACACCACCAACGTTAAGCCGTAATAAAAGACACAAAATATAGTGGACCGTACATTCACCTCGCTAACCATTACCACAAGTGCACAAGTTCCCCCAAAATAAACCGTCCCTGTGTTCTGCTGTAGTCAGTCAGCTGTGGAGGGGCTGAGCAGAAACATGTCTGTACAGTCGGTTAGAGTGTCAATAGTGGAGAATATTTGGTGAATTCAGGAGGACGGTCGACCCTGCAGGGAGTTCTACAAAGGGTTTGATTCTGCCACATGCTGGCCGACAAACCCACCTCACCAGAAACCCATAGTGGGTTGAACCATGTTGCCTTTGGGGGTGGTTGGAGAAATGAATATGTATGCATTGACGTAGCCCTCTATGGGAAATAATATTGACACGTTTCAGGTGGCAGATTCTGTCGGTAAGTGGATAAAAACAAGCCTGAATTTGTCAGTGCTTTAAAGTGCTGCTGCTGATGGAAAACTGAAACTGAGCTCAGTGTTTGAATCTAAAGCAGCAAAAGAACAGAGTTACACTCAGTCTCCATCCTATGAACCAACCCCGTCCCTCCTCTGACAGTTTGTCAGAACCTCTTAGCAGCCAACTGAGGGGTAAAGCCAGCGTATCTCTACTCCTGATTCACGCTGATTCACATTGTGCAGGTTGTTTGGAGAAATTGATTATTGGAAGAATGGAGATGTTAAATATGAGAAACAGTCATGACAGGTGGGCTGTGATGTGATTCTGTTGGCCAGTCCCCCACCATGTCAGGCACAGACATCCTCCAGTCCGCCACTGAGCAGCCGCCTCCTCAGAGACTCAACGATTCAACAATTTATCATGAAAGATTCAAGAATCCCCACATGAGCAAGTAAAACTCCCCTTTAACAGGAAGAAACGACGAATGACCAGGATCCACAGGAACCTGAGGGATGAGAAAAGCACAGAAAGGCTCCGGGGAAGATACCAAGTTAGTAACAGACATTGAAGAGACATGAAGCATCAGGATGGAGAGGAAGAGGAGTTGCTACTGAGCTCTAAAGGATCACAAGGATCAGTGGAGTTCTGGCTCTTTGACAGCCTGGCTAACGTGCTGACCAGAAATCTAGAGCTGTTTTTATTCTCTTCTGTCAGTGAGGAGTAGTAGGAGGCTCTGGCATCACAGAGGGCCTTTCTACAGGTTTTCACACTGTTGCCAGATGAAGCAGGACTCTTCTAGATTGGTGGCACGCCATGTCCCTATGATTACTTTATCTGCACTGAGGACTAAATCTGATAGAAACTCTGAGAACTCAGTTAAGAATTCAGAGTCTGGACCAGGAGGGCGGTACACTGTGACAACTAAGACTGGTGTCAGTGTTTTCCAGGTTGGAAGAGAGAAGCTAAGAACAAGGCTTCCAAAGGAGTTATAGTTAGGTTTAGGTCTAGGTTGGACTGTTAAACTAGAGTTAAAGATGGCTGCAGGTCCACCTCCTCGTCCAGAGTCTGGAGGAATGTGAGTATTAGTATGACTGGAGGAGTGGCTTCATTAAGGCTAACATACTCTTCATGGTGCAGCAGGTTTCAGTCAGATCAATAAATCAATATGGTGATCAGATATCAGATCATTTACTGAAACAGCTTTGGATGGCAGAGATCTGATGTTTAAAAGTCCACTTTAACTCTCCTGTCCTGTTTCATAGTGCCAGTGGAGGTATTATCCTCTCTCCTCTCCTGTTGGACTTTATAGATCTGAATGATCTGAATGATCTGAATGATCTGAATGATCTGAGGGGGACAGACACAGTCTGTATGGGATGTTGGTGGATGACTGTTCTAATGGAGGAGCAGAGAAGCCTGGAGGACTGCAGCTCTGCCTCCTGGTCTGGGCTCTGCCTGCTGGTCTCAGCTCTGCCTCCTGGTCTCAGCTCTGCCTCCTGGTCTCAGCTCTGCCTGCTGGTCTCAGCTCTGCCTCCTGGTCTCGGCTCTGCCTGCTGGTCTTAGCTCTGCCTCCTGGTCTCAGCTCTACCTCCTGGTCTGGGCTCTGCCTGCTGGTCTCGGCTCTGCCTGCTGGTCTGGGCTCTGCCTGCTGGTCTCGGCTCTGCCTGCTGGTCTCAGCTCTGCCTCCTGGTCTCAGCTCTGCCTCCTGGTCTCGGCTCTGCCTGCTGGTCTCGGCTCTGCCTGCTGGTCTTAGCTCTGCCTCCTGGTCTGGGCTCTGCCTCCTGGTCTGGGCTCTGCCTGCTGGTCTCGGCTCTGCCTGCTGGTCTCAGCTCTGCCTCCTGGTCTCGGCTCTGCCTGCTGGTCTCAGCTCTGCCTCCTGGTCTCGGCTCTGCCTGCTGGTCTCAGCTCTGCCTCCTGGTCTTCAAAGATTCAAAGTGTTTATTGTCATGTGTACAGTGCAGAAACGGGTTTCCCTGTACAATGAAAATCTTACTTTGCCATCCGCACTGAATGCCAAAGAGTGAAAAAGAAGAGGATAGAATAGAATATAAAACATAGAAATATAAACTACTATTGCTAAATATAAATATATTTACAAAATGTGCAACTTGGCTGTGCCTCCTGGTCTCAGCTCTGCTCCTGGTCTCAGCTCTGCCTCCTGGTCTCGGCTCTGCCTCCTGGTCTTGGCTGTGCCTCCTGGTCTGAGCTCTGCTCCTGGTCTCAGCTCTGCTCTTGGTCTCAGCTCTGCCTCCTGGTCTCGGCTCTGCCTCCTGGTCTTGGCTGTGCCTCCTGGTCTCAGCTCTGCTCCTGGTCTCAGCTCTGCCTCCTGGTCTTGGCTGTGCCTCCTGGTCTCAGCTCTGCTCCTGGTCTCGGCTCTTCAGTTTTTGAACTAATAAACTCAGCCAGATTTCCAGATCAGAGAGCAGCTCCGGGACGGATGCCGTCTCTTCTAATGAGACCAGGTCTTCCCCAGAAAGACTGCCAGTTCTCTATGAAGCCCACATTGTTTGCGGGGCACCACCTCGACAGCCAGCGGTTGAAATGTCCTCCAGAGGGGACAGCTGAAGGTCTCTTGGACGCGACATGCTCTACAATCTCACCGAGGTTCAACCTTAACAACTCATCACTGGGTGGTGAACAGCTGACAGCTCAGCTTCACCCAGGTCTTTAAAACATTTGGCCACAGGTTTGACAGTTCAACAACAACCCCATCATCAGTCTTCAGCTGTTCTGGTACCAGCAGCAAGTTCACATTACAGGCCGACTCAGATGTACAGTTATGATGTACGCCCACTTATACTGGGGAGGAAACAGGTGATCATGTTAAGTTAGTTTGATTAGAATCAGGGAGGAAGACATTTTGATCATTGTTGTTCTTTACTACAGATAAAGAACAACCCAGTCCAGGACCGGAGTCCCGTCCACGGAGATGACTTCGTCATTCTCCCTGAACCTCGCACGGCCATCAACATCTGCTCCAAAGACACCATGAACATCACTGTGTCCCAGTGCAGCCTGAATGTCCTGCAGAACCTTGCCAAGGTACGACACGCCATGACACGCTCCACACTGAGGTACAACAGTGCAAAAAATATACTGCATATCTTTTTTTACTCTATTTATATCATATTCTACTTATATAGGCACCTGTTGTTTAACTTATCTTTGCACTGTCTTGTCTTAACATGTAAGACCATGTAAGAACCAGGGACAACGTTTTATAACTTGTTAGAACATGTAAGAACTTAAAAGACAACCTGTGACAACCTTTGAGAACCTGTCCAGTTTGTGTGTTGTTTCCACAATGTTTTGCAGACCAGCGGCACTAATGAATCTGTGATTTCAGGCCTTCTCAGAGGGCGCGGCCTCTACCTTTGGCTACTCTCTGAAGGAGAAGGCACCCTTCACCATCAGAAACGCTCTTGGGGTTCCTCTCATCGTGCAGCACAGCACCAACCTGAGGCCAGTGGGTCCGCCAGCGCAGGGGAAGCTCCACGAGCTGGCCGTGGGTCAGAGCATGGACCTGGAGCACTCTGTGTTTGAGCCGTCGTCCCGGGGGAAGCTGTCGGCCCTGCAGCGCCAAGAGAGCTGCCTGTTCAACCTCACCATTGGTCAGAGTGCCTCGCTGTCACCACACCTCATTCTGGGTTTGCCCTCTGTGTCTGAAACAGGCGGCAACACAAAGTCCTAACAGCCGCTGCTCCACCATGTTTCAGATTCTACACACCTGTGCGGGTGGAGGCTCCGTTAGCTAACTGTACGTAGTGTTGTCTCGCAGCAGGGTGCTCGCTAACGCTTTAGCATGCATCACTGGTCGATAACAGACATTCAGCTAGAGGGAAAGCACTGGAGATGTTCTGAACATCAGTCTGATGTCAGGTTATAGAAACAGGAAGCATCCACCTCTGAGTAAAAACAACAACGATGATAATGGTGATGGTGATGTGTGAATGACAATGTCTGATGTGTCTTTGAACTCGTAGTTCCCTCCGGATACAGCGAGATCTCCAACATCGCTGTAGACAAGCCGGGTCGCCGTCTCTACAACATCCGAGGTCCGATGCTGCAGGAGGCAGTTTCAGTGCTGCTGCAGATTGACGCCGCCGAGGGCAACAAGGTCATCACTGTCCGCTCACCACTGCAGGTCTGAGCCCAAACAGACAACCTCGCCACGTAGTTCTCCGAAGCCCAAACACGTTGTTGAGGAAGCAGCTTCAACTTTTGATGTTTGTGTTTCCAGATAAAGAATCACTTCTCGATGCCGTTCACCATCCTGAGGTACTGCCCAACATCCAGGAGCCTGCAGAGCGTCGGACAGGCCGAGCCTGAGGCTGAGTTTCACATCGCCTTAGAAGCATACAGGTAGCCTGACGCCGCCTTGGGAGGGGCATCGGCTTTAGATAGCATGTAGCGCCGTGGATGTGCTGTCAGTGTCCTTCTCTGGTCAATACTTCATGTGTGTCACAGGTAGATGCTTGTCCTGCAGGCGATGAGCCTTTAATCTGATGTCCTCTCTGCTCTGAACATCGAGTCTGTTTGTTTTTACACACGAGGGAATAAAAGAAAAAGCTTCAATATTTCAGCACGACTGCATGAGGCAGAAATGTTTCTCATCTGTGAGCTTATGAAGCCAGCTCTGTTTTCTGGTCATAAAATGCTGTTTCCCCTGAATAACCATGAACCTGTGGAGAACTCAGTAGCTGAACCCGTGTTCTGACTGAGCTTTCTGAAACTCCCTCCTTTTCAGTCACATGACAGGCAGTCCAACCAACAGGGGATGGTGACTGTAGTTTTGTCTCCTCCCCCCAGGTGTCAGCTGTTTGTGCGTCCGGCAGGGGGTCTGGATGGTCAGTACGGTTCGTCCTCCACCTGTGTGGCATGGAAGGAGCAGGTGCACCACAGCTCCGAGGTGCGTTCGGTTCTTCAGTGTCCAGCGACGGACAGCAGCCTGCTGCCGCTGATGGTCAGCACGCTGGCCGTCCCCGACGACCTGCGACACATCGCCAACCACGGAGAGGAGGACTGGGATCCAGCCTATATCATCCACCTCCACCCGGTGGCCACGTTACGCAACCTGCTACCCTACAGAGTCCGCTACATGATGGAGGTACGACACAAGCTAACAACGGCAGGTCCAATCAGGCAGGACGACTAATGATCAGGTCATGTGACTCTGAGTCAAACCAATCAGATTATAGATCATTTGGTGATAAAAAAGATCTAATTTCTCTGAAGTGTTGACAGAAAGTCATCTGGACACATCTGACCTGAGCCATGACACCTCATTCAGGCTACTGGTCTGATGTGGTCTTACATGGTCTAACGTGGTCTGACGTGGTCTGATGTGGAGTAACGTGGTCTGACGTGGTCTGATGTGGAGTAACGTGGTTTGATGTGGTCTGATGTGGTCTAACGATGTCTGATGTGGTCTTACGTGGTCTGATGGGATCTGATGTGGACTAACGTGGTTTGATGTGGTCTAATCCTGTGGATCCTGGTCCTGGTTCTCCTGTTGTGGATCGTCAGCCATCATGTTTTTCACCATACTACTAATTTATTAGTCACATTCCTATTGTCAGTGTTATAGCTGCTGTTAGTGTTGTCTCTCTCTCTCTCTGTCTGTCTCTCTCTCTCTGTCTGTCTCTCTCTCTGTCTCTGTCTGTCTCTCTCTCTGTCTCTCTCTCTGTCTGTCTCTCTCTCTCTCTGTCTCTCTCTCTGTCTGTCTCTCTCTCTGTCTCTCTCTCTGTCTGTCTCTCTCTCTCTCTCTGTCTCTCTCTCTCTGTCCCTCTCTCTCTCTCTCTGTCTGTCTCTCTCTCTGTCTCTCTCTCTGTCTGTCTCTCTCTCTCTCTCTGTCTCTCTCTCTGTCTGTCTCTCTCTCTCTCTCTGTCTCTCTCTCTGTCCCTCTCTCTCTCTCTCTGTCTGTCTCTCTCTGTCCCTCTCTCTGTCTCTCTCTCTGTCCCTCTCTCTCTCTCTCTGTCTCTCTCCGTCTCTCTCTCTGTCCCTCTGTCTGTCTCTCTCTCTGTCTCTGTCTGTCTCTCTCTCTGTCTCTCTCTCTGTCTGTCTCTCTCTCTCTCTGTCCCTCTCTCTCTCTCTCTCTCTCTCTGTCTCTCTCCCTCTCTCTCTCTCCCTCTCTCTCCCCCTCTCTCTCTCTCTCTGTCTCTCTCCCTCTCTCTCTCTCTCTCTCTGTCCCTCTCTCTCTCTCTCTCTCTCTCTGTCTCTCTCTGTCGCTCTCTCTGTCTCTCTCCCTCTCTGTCTCTCTCTCTCTCTGTCTCTCTCTCTCTCTCTCTGTCTCTCTCCGTCTCTCTCTCTGTCCCTCTGTCTGTCTCTCTCTCTCTCTCTCTCTCTCTCTCTCTGTCCCTCTCTCTCTCTCTCTGTCTCTCTCTCTCTCTCTCTCTGTCTCTCTCTGTCTCTCTCTCTCTCTCTCTCTCTGTCGCTCTCTCTGTCCCTCTCTCTCTCTCTCTGTCTCTCTCTCTCTCTCTCTCTGTCTCTCTCCCTCTCTGTCTCTCTCTCTCTCTGTCTCTCTCTCTCTCTGTCTCTCTCCGTCTCTCTCTCTGTCCCTCTCTCTGTCTCTCTCTCTGTCCCTCTCTCTGTCTCTCTCTCTGTCCCTCTCTCTCTCTCTCTGTCTCTCTCTCTCTCTCTCTCTGTCTCTCTCTCTCTCTGTCTCTCTCTCTCTCTCTCTCTCTGTCTCTCTCTCTCTGTCCCTCTGTCTCTCTCTCTCTCTCCCTCTCTCTCTGTCTCTCTCTCTCTGTCTCTCTCTCTGTCTCTCTCTCTGTCTCTCTGTCTCTCTCTCTCTCTCTCTCTCCCTCTCTCTCTGTCTCTCTCTCTCTGTCTCTCTCTCTGTCCCTCTGTCTCTCTCTCTCCCTCTCTCTGTCTCTCTGTCTCTCTCTCTCTCTGTCTCTCTCTCTGTCTCTCTCTCTCTCTCTCTCTGTCTCTCTCTCTGTCCCTCTCTCTCTCCCTCTCTCTGTCTCTCTGTCTCTCTCTCTCTCCCTCTCTCTGTCTCTCTCTCTCTCTCTCCCTGACAGAAAGCCACCCACATCTGAGCCTGGTTCTGTTCCAGGTTTCTTCCCGTTAAAGGGGAGTTTCCCCCATTAAAGGGGAGTTCTTTCTCCACTGTGTCCTAATCTAATCTCTGAACTAATCTCAGAACGCTGCTATGAACTGGCGCTGTAGAGATAAAGATTGATTGATGATTGATTGACTGATAACGTGGTCTTTCTCCACAGAGCTCAGCAGACTCTTATGAGCTCGAGGAAGGCGGCACATCAGAGCTGCTGAACGCCAGAGTCTCTGGTGAGGTTGTGTCTCTGGTGCTGGTGAGGTATCAGGGCCGCAACTGGCACGGACACGTCAGTGTCCAGCAGGAGATGCCGGAGTTCCTGACGGTGGGTTTGATCTGTGACTCGGACACCAACATGACGGTGGATGTGAGCGTCCACGTGACGAGAATGGCGAGCCGCCTACTGCTGTCGCTCTTCAGCCCGTACTGGATCATCAACAAGACGTCCCGGGTGCTGCAGTACCGAGCCGAGGACGTCAGCGTCAAACACCCGGCGGACCTCCGAGACATCGTCTTGTTCTCCTTCAGGAAGAAGAACCTCTTCAGCAAAAGCAAGGTGAGGATGCCGCCTGGGCAGGTGTGTGTCTGAGGACGGCCATGTTCTGTGTCCCACCCTCTTGTGCCCCATCAGCACAAACTCGGTCACATCGACACTTTATCCACACTTTCCACGTGAAGTCCTTTTTGGTTTGGACTTCATTAGTTTTCTACGCTGAACAGATACTTTAAGACAAAGAACATTCATTTCATAGAAATCCAAATTAGACGAGAACTGCTTTCTCTGGTTTTTATCATGTTTGTACCGCAGACTTTATATTAGGTCTCACCAAAGTTTGGTATTCGTGTGTTTGATCAAAGTGTTTGTACGTGAAGACTAAAGCCCCCCCTCTACTCTGATCACATGGTTTCAGTGTGTTACCCGTTCTGACCAGCGTGTGTTGCTGTTTGTCGGTTGCAGCTCCAGCTGTGTGTCTCCACCAGCTCCTGGTCTGATGGTTTCTCTCTTGACACTGTGGGAAGTTACGGCTGCGTTCGCTGTCCCGCCAACAGCATGGACTTCCTCGTGAGTAAAGCAAAGACAGCAGTTTTAAATGAAAGATTCATAGTTTGGTCGTTTATTTTAGCTTTTCAGATGAATGTTTGCCGGTTTTAGACTCCAGTGGTACTGAGGTGAATATACAGAATAAGATGGGTCACTTTTCATTGTGATAGATGTTCTTTTACAGACCAAATCAGGGATTGATTAGTTAGAAAATAAAGGTCAGACTGATTGATGAACACAGGATACTTCAGTCTCAATCAGACTCTTCAGTGTTGAGCTTTGTGTTTGTGTCCAGGTGGGTGTCAGCATCCAGATGAGCAGCTTTAACCTGACCAGGATCGTCACCATGAGTCCGTTCTACACGCTGGTCAACAAGTCGTCCTATGAGCTGGAGGTGGGCGAGGTCACCAGCCAGACCTCCACCAGGTGGCACTACATCTCCTCCACCGAGGTCAGTGTGACTCCCGCTCATCCAGCCAGTCCGCAATAACTAGAACAGCCAACTACAACTCCCAGAGGGCATTGCTGTGAGAACTGTCCAGTCAGCGATGACATTAGAAACTGATCTTTGATAAATTCAGACACTTAAATCAGCTCATTTTCTTTTGGTGCATAGTCAAGTTTGTGAATATGATGCATCACCATAGTAACAGCCACTGAGGCTCATGGGTACTGCAGTTTTCCAAAGATGGTTCTGATGAGCTGACAGGACTGGTTTACTGATCAGAAACTCCAATGGGCTGCTGTGAAGGAGCCTCGTCCTCCTCCATGTTTCTGTTTCTATTCACTCCTCCAACCACCAGGTGGAGCCACATTGGGGGTATGTGATCAGGTTCAGGCTGAGGGCCGATAATGTCCAGAGGAGGAGAGTCATTCCAGGAGTCCTGTTTTATCACTGTTATATAGTTGTTGTGTTGTTTTATGGCCACCAGAAATATTGTTGCTTTCTTGTCGGCATGTTGTTGTTGCGTTGCAGTGCCTCCCTCTGTGGCCGGAGAACAGTGCCGGGAAGTTGTGTGTCCGTGTGGTCGGATCTGAGTCCACCTCCAAGTTCTTCTTCTTTAACCGGCAGGACAACGGCACCCTGCTGAGCCTCGACATGGTCAGTATCTCAGCTGACCAATCACATGACTGATCTGACTCTGAGAGCCTGGTACATTATTACAGGTGTGTGTGTGTGTGTGTTTTCAGTGCGGTGGGATCATCGTGGACGTCAACATCTCTGATGTTTCCACCGTCATCAGCTTCAATGATTATTATGATGGAGCAGCTCCTGCTCTGCTGCTCAACCACACACCCTGGGTCACCATCAGCTACAGCCAGAGGTACACACACACACACACACACACACACACACACACACACACACACACACATACATCCTGGGTCACCATCAGCTACAGCCAGAGGTACACACACACACACACACACACACACATACACCCTGGGTCACCATCAGCTACAGCCAGAGGTACACACACACACACACACACACATCCTGGGTCACCATCAGCTACAGCCAGAGGTACACACACACACACACACACACACACACATACATCCTGGGTCACCATCAGCTACAGCCAGAGGTACACACACACACACACACACACACATCCTGGGTCACCATCAGCTACAGCCAGAGGTACACACACACACACACATCCTGGGTCACCATCAGCTACAGCCAGAGGTACACACACACACACACATCCTGGGTCACCATCAGCTACAGCCAGAGGTACACACACACACACACACACATCCTGGGTCACCATCAGCTACAGCCAGAGGTACACACACACACACACACACACACACATACACCCTGGGTCACCATCAGCTACAGCCAGAGGTACACACACACACACACACATACACCCTGGGTCACCATCAGCTACAGCCAGAGGTACACACACACACACACACACACACACACACATACATCCTGGGTCACCATCAGCTACAGCCAGAGGTACACACACACACACACACACACATCCTGGGTCACCATCAGCTACAGCCAGAGGTACACACACACACACACATCCTGGGTCACCATCAGCTACAGCCAGAGGTACACACACACACACACACACACACACACACACACACACACACACACACACACACACATCCTGGGTCACCATCAGCTACAGCCAGAGGTACACACACACACACACATCCTGGGTCACCATCAGCTACAGCCAGAGGTACACACACACACACACACACATCCTGGGTCACCATCAGCTACAGCCAGAGGTACACACACACACACACACACACACACACATCCTGGGTCACCATCAGCTACAGCCAGAGGTACACACACACACACACACACACACACACACATACATCCTGGGTCACCATCAGCTACAGCCAGAGGTACACACACACACACACACACACACACACACACATACATCCTGGGTCACCATCAGCTACAGCCAGAGGTACACACACACACACACACACACACACACACACACACACACACACACACACACACACACACACACACACACACACACACACACACACATACATCCTGGGTCACCATCAGCTACAGCCAGAGGTACACACACATTGTTGTGTTTCTGTCTTTGTGAGGACAGTCAGTGACACAGTGCCTCCTCTTACCTTGACCAGGCTCTGGTGGAAAAGAGCTTATTGTGTTCTCTCCAGCAGCAGCACCAATAAACCCGAGTCGATTCTGGAATCACACTAAACATTTGTGCCTCCCTCTTTTATACATAAGCCATCCATTGATTTCTCGGCTCTGGAGGTGGTTGGCAGATAAGGGTACCAGCGAGTCTATCCACATTCCCCAGTCAGATTCGCTTGGGGTGCACAACATCGTATAGAAGCCCTCCACTAATTGGGTTCACCTGCAGAAATCGTACTAATAGCATTCGGTAGTAGGCACAGTGTGCCTGAAGTGACTGCACTAAGTATCAGGCAGTCAGCCAAATGCTGCTCAGACTTTCCTTTCAGGCTGTGCTCCATTCAGCTGTGCATACAGACGCATTGAAGTAGTAACAAGTGCTCCAACTGGGATTGCCTATTACATATAACACAATAATTTTGGTTTCACAAGGTGCAAATAACACAAACCCCTTCTAGCAAACACACCCATTTTTCAAACACACTTAAAAAAGATTGAATAACTGCTCTAAGAAGCTGTTTTAACAAAGATCAGCAGATTAACATAATGAGTTATATGACTTTAAGGTATGTACACAGTTACCACTGTTGTCATTAGCTGCTCACACACTCTATCACATGCTGAGAAACAAGCGCTGGTTCACTTGTTAATTGACAGACATGCTTTTACTTTTTTGGTTGATCCTCTGGAAATTCAGTCTCTCTCTCTTTTTCCTGCTCAGTGGCTCGGTGGCGGTCCACCAGCTGAAACCTGGCGAGGCGCGGCGGTTTGCGTGGGATGACCCGTCTGGCATTCGAATACTCAGCTGGAGCTGCATGGAGTATTGTGGAGAACTGGACCTGCTGAAGGTCAGAAACCATCCAACATCTGTTTTCTGATTTCTTATTCTTTGGTTTTAATTTAAACATCTCAGTGTTGGACCAGTTAGAGTCATATCATCATATTAAGCACAGTACCACACATCAACACATCAGGCGCTCTCTGGAACTCATTTAGATGGTTTATGGGGACCAGCACAGCGCCCCTGGTGTTCGGTCCCCACGAACAAGTAAAACAAGCTGAGAGTCCCACGGTCCTCCTCTGACTGCTAGTCTGCCTCTGCTCTTTGGTCCAGGACGACGTTGGTCAGTTCTCCTACGACAGCTTGTCTCAGGTCCACTGGGTTTCCTTCCTGGACGGACGCCAGCGTGTGCTGCTGTTCACTGAGGATGTCGCTGTGGTGACAAAGGCTCGGCAAGCTGAAGAGCTTGAGCAGTTCCAGCAAGAAGTTAAAGTGTCGCTGCAAAACCTCGGCCTGTCCCTGATCAACAACATCAGCCGGCATGAGATCGCTTACATTGGCATCACCAGGTAACACCAGCACACCACCAGGTAACATTAGTACACCACCAGCACTGATGGGCAGTAACGCGTTAGAAGTAACGCGTTACTGTAATCTAATTACTTTTTTCAAGTAACGAGTAAAGTAAGGGATTACAATTGCAAAAACAGTAATTAGATTACTGTTACTTTCAGGCTGCGTTACTGCGCTACTGCGTTACTAAATCGTGATTTTGTTTTGTGAGACAATAACGTCGTGACAATAACATATTAGCGGCGCGACGTCAGTGGTAAACAACAGACAAGTGAAGTGAAGAACAAGAGACAACATGGAGCGCGGGAGAGAGCAGGAACATACAGCGTTTAATGGTTGGAAGTACCAGCATTACTTTGAGTTTGACTCGTTAAAAGGTGACAAAAATATTGGGAAGTGGGAAGAAAACTTTTATCCACATCAAAAAATTCCACCTCAAATTTAACTAAGCACCTAGCTAGCCGGCACGGGAATGTCAAACTCGCTGAGAAACCCCCGGTTCCCCCCACCGACATGCCCGCTGCGGCTACCACATCCAGTTCCCCTCTCCTGCTAAACAGGTGAAAATAGACTTGAGAGCGACAGGACTTAGTGATGCAATGTGCATAAGTTTATGTGCATAAAGTTAAAAGACTGAAACTGATAAAACAAGTTTTAAAAAAGACAGTTTCATTTGATTCAATTTTATATAATGGAATATGCAGAAAGAATAGAATTAGGCTGAAAGGTCTATTGTTTTATAGTGTATTCAGGTTGTGCATCATGTTTTTGAAAAGTAACTAAGTAAAATAATTAAAGTACCTAATTACTTTTAAAAGTAAGTAATCAGTAAAGTAACTGGATTACTTTCTTGGAGAAGTAATCAGTAATCAGTAACTTATTACTATTTCCAAGTAACTTGACCAACACTGACCACCAGGTAACATTAGCACACCACCAGGTAACACCAGCACACCACCAGGTAACACCAGCACACCACCAGGTAACATTAGCACACCACCAGGTAACACCAGCACACCACCAGGTAACACCAGCACACCACCAGGTAACATTAGCACACCACCAGGTAACACCAGCACACCACCAGGTAACATTAGCACACCACCAGGTAACACCAGCACACCACCAGGTAACATTAGCACACCACCAGGTAACATTAGCACACCACCAGGTAACATTAGCACACCACACCACCAGGTAACACCAGCACACCACCAGGTAACATTAGCACACCACCAGGTAACACCAGCACACCACCAGGTAACACCAGCACACCACCAGGTAACATTAGCACACCACCAGGTAACATTAGCACACCACCAGGTAACACCAGCACACCACCAGGTAACATTAGCACACCACCAGGTAACATTAACACACCACCAGGTAACATTAGCACACCACCAGGTAACATTAACACACCACCAGGTAACATTAGCACACCACCAGGTAACACCAGCACACCACCAGGTAACATTAGCACACCACCAGGTAACATTAACACACCACCAGGTAACATTAGCACACCACCAGGTAACACTAGCACACCACCAGATAACATTAGCACACCACCAGGTAACACCAGCACACCACCAAGTGAACATAGCACAGATAAAGTAAAATGAGGTAAGTGTTTGTAGTTCAGGTGTGGTTCTGTGTTCCAGTTCAGGTGTGGTTCTGTGTTCCAGTTCAGGTGTGGTTTGGGAGATGAGGCCAAAGAGTCGCTGGAAGCCGTTCAGTCAGAAGAACATCACCCTGCTGGAGAAAACCTACCAGAGTCAGCAGGGCAGGAAGACCGAGGGGGGCTGGACCAGACTAGAGACGGGCCTTGAGGTCAGAAGTCCACACTGACATACTGACTGACACACAGTCCCCCCCTTACTTACTGACACACAGACCCCCCCTTACTTACTGACACACAGACCCCCCCTTACTGACTGACACACAGACCCCCCCTTACTGACGGACACACAGTCCCCCCCTTACTGACGGACACACAGTCCCCCCCTTACTGACGGACACACAGGTTCCCCCCTTACTGGCGGACACACAGTCCCTCCCTTACTGACGGACACACAGACCCTCCCTTACTGACGGACACACAGACCCCCCCTTACTGACGGACACACAGGTTCCCCCCTTACTGACGGACACACAGACCCCCCCTTACTGACGGACACACAGTCCCCCCCTTATTGACGGACACACAGACCCCCCCTTACTGACGGACACACAGTCCCCCCCTTATTGACGGACACACAGTCCCCCCCTTACTGACAGACACACAGACCCCCCCTTACTGACAGACACACAGACCCCCCATAGTGACGGGATATAGACACCGAGACCCCGATAACAGATGTTGGTCATCCAATGAGATGAGTGCCCTGTGTGATGTCACTGGTCGCCAGGTGAACCTGAGCGGAGCCACCATGATGATGCATCAGCCGTTTTCTTGCCCGGTGAGGAGGAACTTCCTGTCTGGGATCCAGGTGGAGTTCAAACAGTCGCTGCACCAGCGCAGCTTGAGGGCACAGCTGCACTGGCTGCAGGTAACACACACACACACTACCATTATGACTCACCTGTGTGACTCACCTGTACACTGACATGGGTTCCGTCTGCAGGTTGATAACCAGCTGCCAGGTGCCATCTTCCCCATAGTCTTCCATCCTGTTCCTCCTCCAAAGTCCATCGCTCTGGACTCAGGTGGGTCATCTTCTTTACTTGCTTCTCCATCTTTATTCCTACCTGGTCACCTCTGGATCTTCCTCTTCCTCACAAACCACAGCAACCTCCTAAACTAACCTGAGCAAGCTGCTCTCCAGTGCTTTTACTCACCTGTACCAAGCCTCGCTAATCGTCAGAAAACTCACTGTCACTCTGTCAACATATCAACAAAACCTACAGACTACAGGAAAGGTTTTTAAAATTAACTGGTATACAAACAATACCAGGTAGAATCAGACAACACCAGGAAACAGCAGGTAGCAACAGGTAACAGCAGGTAAACACCAGGTAGCACCAGATAGCACCAGGTAAACACCGGGTAACCAAGTAAACACTGGGTAACACCAGGTTATACCAGGTAAACACCGGGTAACACCAGGTAAACACTAGGTAACACCAGGTTAAACCAGGTAAACACCGGGAAACACCAGGTAAACACTAGGTAGCACCAGGTAACAGCAGGTTATACCAGGTAAACACCAGGTAACGCCAGGTAAACAGCAGGTTATACCAGGTAAACACCAGGTAACGCCAGGTAACGCCAGGTAAACACTAGGTAGCACCAGGTAACAGCAGGTTATACCAGGTAAACACCAGGTAACGCCAGGTAAACACTATGTAACACTAGGTAGCACCAGGTAACAGCAGGTTATACCAGGTAAACAACAGGTAACGCCAGGTAAACATTATGTAACACTAGGTAGCACCGGGTAACAGCAGGTTATACCAGGTAAACACTAGGTAACACTAGGTAGCACCAGATAAACACCAGGTAAGCACCAGGTAGCACCAGATAAACTCTTACAGTCATTAACTCGAAAGGTGTGTTTCCACCAAACGCAAAGCCACTACTCGCCTTACTTTACTCAAACAAGTTTGATCACTGGGGCTAGTGTTTATGCTAACTAGCTTTACAGGAAAGTACAACCGAAAGCTAGAATCAGTAACAGACACATTTTCAGAGTTTAAGAGGAAGTTCGACTTTCTCGCTGGCTTTTCTCCAGCTCTCTCCTCTCCTGCCCGTCTCACTGTAGCCTTCAGACTCCATCTGGGGTCGGTCCATGTTTGATTCACTGACAGGACAGTCGTCGGTGCTGAGATTCACCTCCAGGATGTGTTCACTGAAGCCGTCTCTGTGGGAAACCGGAGCTCTCTGACAGGAGAAATTTTTACTCAAGCCGGCACTGTCTTGCGATTTTGCGTCTTCTCGTGTCTATTCACTTCTTTTTTTTTGCTTATGAAAAATGTGCCTCGCATTTGATGGAAACACACCATAAGCATCATTAACTCCGAGTCATTAACACTGTGTTATTAACTGTGTGTTTTGTCTCTACAGAGCCGAAGCCGTTCATTGACTTGTCCATCATCACCAGGTTCAACCAGCACAGCAGTGTCATGCAATTCAAGTAAGTAACAACCAGTTTATCATGAGGGTAAACCAATTTATCATGAAGTTAACCAGTTTAACATGAGGGTAAACCAATTTATCATGAAGGTAAACCAGTTTAACATGAGGGTAAACCAATTTATCATGAAGGTAAACCAGTTTAACATGAGGGTAAACCAATTTATCATGAAGGTAAATCAGTTTAACATGAGGGTAAACCAATTTATCATGAAGGTAAACCAGTTTAACATGAGGGTAAACCAATTTATCATGAAGGTAAATCAGTTTAACATGAGGGTAAACCAGTTTATCATGAAGGTAAATCAGTTTAACATGAAGGTAAACCAGTTTATCACAAGGGTAAACCTGTTTAATGTGAAGGTAAACCAGGTTAACATGAATGGGAACCACTGTAAGATTCACTGGCTTAAGCCAGTGATGACTTTGGTTGCTAGGAGATGCTTGCAGCCAGTCCACTGGTTTATGAAGTCAGATTGGCATCAGTCCACTGGTTTACGAGGTCAGACTGGGATCAGTTCACTGGTTTACGAGGTCAGACTGGGATCAGTTCACTGGTTTATGGGGTTAGACTGGGATCAGTCCACTGGTATATAGTCTCAAACTGAGATCAGTCCACTGGTATATAGTCTCAGACTGAGATCAGTCCACTGGTATATAGTCTCAGACTGAGATCAGTCCACTGGTATTTAGTCTCATACTGAGATCAGTCCACTGGTATATAGTCTCAGACTGAGATCAGTCCACTGGTATATAGTCTCAGACTGAGATCAGTCCACTGGTATTTAGTCTCATACTGAGATCAGTCCACTGGTTTATGGGGTTAGACCGGGATCAGTCCACTGGTTTATGGCCTCAGACTGAGATCAGTCCACTGGTATATAGTCTCAGACTGAGATCAGTTCACTGGTTTATGGGGTTGGACCGGGATCAGTCCACTGGTATATAGTCTCAGACTATGATCAGTCCACTGGTATATAGTCTCAGACTGAGATCAGTCCACTGGTATATAGTCTCAGACTGAGATCAGTCCACTGGTATATAGTCTCAGACTATGATCAGTCCACTGGTATATAGTCTCAGACTGGGATCAGTCCACTGGTATACAGTCTCAGACTATGATCAGTCCACTGGTATATAGTCTCAGACTGAGATCAGTCCACTGGTATATAGTCTCAGACTGAGATCAGTCCACTGGTATATAGTCTCAGACTGAGATCAGTCCTCTGGTTTATGGCCTCAGACTGGGATCAGTCCTCTGGTTTACGGCCTCAGACTGGGATCAGTCCACTGGTTTATGGCCTCAGACTGGGATCAGTCCTCTGGTTTATGGCCTCAGACTGGGATCAGTCCTCTGGTATATAGTCTCAGACTGGGATCAGTTCACTGATTTATGGCCTCAGACTGGGATCAGTTCACTGGTATATAGTCTCAGATTGAGATCAGTCCACTGGTATATAGTCTCAGACTGAGATCAGTCCACTGGTATATAGTCTCAGACTGAGATCAGTCCTCTGGTTTATGGCCTCAGACTGGGATCAGTCCTCTGGTTTACGGCCTCAGACTGGGATCAGTCCACTGGTTTATGGCCTCAGACTGGGATCAGTCCTCTGGTTTATGGCCTCAGACTGGGATCAGTCCTCTGGTATATAGTCTCAGACTGGGATCAGTTCACTGATTTATGGCCTCAGACTGGGATCTTCACTGGTTTATGGCCTCAGACTGGGATCAGTCCACTGGTATATAGTCTCAGACTGAGATCAGTCCACTGGTTTATGGCCTCAGACTGGGATCAGTTCACTGGTTTATGGCCTCAGACCGGGATCAGTTCACTGGTTTATGGGGTTAGACCGGGATCAGTCCACTGGTATATAGTCTCAGACTAAGATCAGTTCACTGGTTTATGGCCTCAGACTAAGATCAGTTCACTGGTTTATGGCCTCAGACTGGGATCAGTTCACTGGTTTATTCAAAGATTCAAGGATCTTTAATGTCACACAACAGAGCAAACAGAGCACCACCAGAGTTCAACAGTCTAACACCTTCTGGAAGGAAGCTGCTCCTCAGTCTGCTGGTCCTGCTCCTCTCTTCTGAGCCTTCTCCGTCAGCCCTCCATCAGTCCTTCTGAATGTGAGGTTCAGCTGAGCAGAGGGCCGCTCTGAGGGCTGAGCTCACTCTCCGGTCGTCAGTGGTAAACCTGGGCACCACTGCGCCCTTCAGTCATACAGTCAAAGACTGCCTTCCACCCTGAGACCTGTTGGTCCACAGCTACAGCCCCCAACCTCCATGAGATACTGAGGATGCATCAAACAAAGCAATCTGTCAGAGTTCAGAGCCTCAGCGTCTCAGGATGAATCTGATCCCAGCAGCTAACACCAGAGAGCGTTTTAAGCCCCCAGGGATGTCCACTTGAGAGATGGCCAAGCCCTCCAGCTCTGTCTCCTGTAAGGAGGACCTGTCAGTCCACCCTCCACCATCCTGGTCAGCAGTCTGGACTCAGTCCTGAATCCTCTGAGAGTTTGTCACAACGTCCCTGACTTCAAAAGAGTGGAGTTTTTCCTTCAGCAGCCACAGAGGCTGCAGTCCTTCAGTCCTCCTGCTGCTCCAGGAGTCTCCTCACCAACCACACCAGACCTTCAGCCTTATGGCCATCCACCATGTCAGACACCTGAACACTTTGAGACTTTGGAGGTAACAGGTCCTCAGACAGATGTTTACAGGTCAGCGTCACCAGATGTGTTCTGTCCAGCAGCCCCCCAGCCCCTGAAGGAGGTGATGATGGCTGATGTCTCCTGAGACCATTTGAGCCGGTTTCAGTCTGTTTTCATACGTTGGTGGTTAAGTCTCAGACCACATGAAGGGTCTCCAGGTAAATCAGGCACCTGATGTTCAGCAGCAGCTGTTTTCTCTACCTGAGAATCTAAGGACGGGACATCCTTGTGAATATCTGATGTTGGCTGACTGAGGGACTCAGTGCTATCATCATTTGTGTGTCCTTCAGGTATTTCATGGCTCTGGTTCAGGAGATGGCAGTGAAGGTCGACCAGGGTTTCTTGGGAGCCATCTTGGCCCTGTTCACTCCTGCTGCTGACCCCCAGGCCGACAGACAGAAGGTAGAGCGACAGACAGCAGACTGACTGTTCAGCTCCCAGGGTTGATGTCAGAGGTCACATGGTCACATGGTCTTTGTATTTCAGTCGCGGCTCATCGACAGAGATCTGCAGCTGCTGCAGGCTGAACTGATGGAGGCGTCGCTCACCGACGCATCCGGACTCAGCTTCTTCGAACATTTCCACATCTCGCCCATCAAGGTGAGACAAAGGTCAAACTAGTCGTCCTTTAAACCTTAAAACTGCTATTTTCATTAATGCCCCAAATACTGATGTCAGACCTGAACTCAGGGTCAGGTCATGTGACAAAAGTCCATCTTTCAGGTCAACGGGAGGACGTCAGTTTAGTTTCATATTTAATATTTCATATTTTGTGTCTCAGCTCCATCTCAGTCTGTCTCTGGGCTCCAGCAGCGAGGACTCGGCTCCGGAGACTGCGGCCATACAGTCTTTCAACCTGTTGCTGAAAAGTATTGGAGCCACGCTGACTGACGTGGACGACCTCATCTTCAAGTGAGACACTTCCTGTTGTTCTGTTGTAGAGAGATGCATTCTGGGCCGTAAAGGCCCTGCGGTTCTGCTCAGTCATCAGTTCATCAGTTTAACACAGCATCCGAGATCACTCTGTGAATTAATCAAACTTCATTTTAAGGTTCTGCAGCCACAGGAAGAGGAAACATTTTACCTATTTATATATATTTTGACCCTTCAAAGTAAAAGTCCTCCTTGTCTGCTGTGATGTCTTCTGTGTTCCTCTATCTCTGTCAGACTGGCCTTCTTTGAGGTGAAGTACCAGTTTTACCGCAGAGAGATGCTGATGTGGGCCGTGGTGCGACACTATAGTGAACAGGTAACGTTGTTTCCCACAGAAACACTGAACACAGCGGGGGGGCTGCACCAGCCTACACCTTTGGTCCTCACCACGTTTATAGACTCAGTCCTTCAGGTCTGCTCATGTTCGGGTGTGTGGTCTCTTCATATGGTAACATGAGCAGGATTTTAACCAAACATCTGTGGTCTCACACTCTTCTCAGAAATGATGTAGCTCTCATTATTGTCACTTTCTGGTATTTCCACAGAATGTGTTTGTGATCAAATGATCCTCCTCCTCCCAACTTGTCTGATGTCTGTGGATCTGTCGCTTTAATGTTTACTGGAATAAACAACTGAGAGTTTCCATCCATGTACAAGTTCCAATGTTCAGATAAATCTCTTATTTCATTTCTCTTCTATAGCAGGCCCATTTTGGACTTTTCTGTAGTTTCTCTCTGATGTAAGGTGGCCATGTTGTTTCTGCCTGCAGTTCTTGAAGCAGATGTATGTTCTGGTTCTTGGTTTGGACGTCCTGGGAAACCCATTTGGACTGATCCGAGGTCTGTCTGAGGGAGTTGAGGCCTTCTTCTATGAACCTTTCCAGGTAACACAGCACACACACACACAGAGACCTAAACTCACCACAAAGACTTTGGTAGCTCATTAGCTGTGTTTCACCATCCGGTCTTTGTGGCGCCAGGTTTTAAGTGCTCCAGTGCAGATGATCAGCAGACATGATGAAAAACTGTTGATGCATTTTTGATTGTAGAAGAGAACATGCAGGTTATTGGGAAGTCAAACTGGGACGTTTACTGACAACTGTGCTCGTTTGAACACAAAATACAAACAACTACAAGTCAGGGATGGAAATCAGATCGACCGACCGACCAGACACGTGAGCCCTGTGTCGTTTGATAAGTAGACAGTTTTTACCTGGACTGACTGGAATGGCCAGGTTTAAGTTAGGGTTAGGGTTAGAGTCAGGGGTAGAGCCCTGTTGTAATAACGCTGACTGCTGTGTGTCCACCAGGGGGCTGTTCAGGGTCCGGAGGAGTTTGCTGAAGGTTTTGTAATCGGAGTCCGCAGCCTGCTGGGTCACACTGTTGGTAAGACCAGGATCCAAACAGAGCTGCTGCTTTTACCGCTCTGTTTACACAATCATTTCTTTTACATAAAAATGTTCATGATGACCAGAGAGTTGGTTTATTTCCTTCTTTTAATATTTTTAGGACTTAGATATTTTAAGGCCAGTTTGGATTTTAAATCATTGCTTTGAGTTGTGGGAACTCTTCTCTCCACGTTTTAAGATTAAGAATAAAATGATTATGATGCACCTTTATTCATCCCCCAAAGGGGAAATACACATATACACAACAGCTACTTTCAGAAAAATTTACAGTGAGAAAACCCAGTCAAAGTAAAGGAAATTAGAAATTAAGTTAAAAAATAAAATAAATGCAAATATACAAAATATAATGCAAATGTACAAAAAATACAAAATTAAAAAATGTACAAGAATAAAATAAAGTGCAGATATACAAAATGTACACAGGTGAATAGTGCAAATCTACAAAAAGTAGCTACTGACGGTATTTAAAGGTATTATGAGGCCTTCAGTGTCTCCAGCTCTGTGAAGTCTGATAGATGTCCTCACCTGAGTCAGCAATGGTTGAAGACTACAAGTTTTTCAGGGTAAAAGGCTCAGTAAAAAGTTAGAAAGAAGTGATGTGAGCAGATCACCCACCAGTCTATTTTCAGTCTGAGAACTGTATTATGGGTAATGTGGGTGCCAGGTTCTGAAACATAAGCAGAATGTGTGAAATAAAGAGATGCTATCTGTAGTTTTAAGTGTCCATCTGAGTCTTACACAGTTGGTGGATTGTGATGGTAAATCTGTGGAGGGCTCCTTTAATATCTGACTACTAGAGTGCTCGGTGTCACCAGCTGACTGTGTCCTCCTCCCGGTGTCCTGAAGGTGGCGCTGCAGGTATGGTCTCCAGGATCACGGGGTCGGTGGGTAAAGGCCTGGCAGCCATCACCATGGATAAAGAGTACCAACAGAAACGCCGGGAGGAGATGAACCGGACGCCCAAAGACTTCGGGGAGAGTCTGGCAAAAGGAGGAAAGGGACTGCTGAAGGTACAGAAAGACTCGTTCATGTCCAGCCGACGACTTCATCAGCTGATGTGAGGTCAAGTAATAGTTTGTGTTCCTGCAGGGAGTCGTGGGAGGAGTTACTGGCATCGTTACCAAACCTGTAGAGGGTAAGTGTTGTTCTGAAACTCACGGGTTAAACATGATGTTGGTGTCGCCTCAGTGTTTCTACAGATCTGATATGTGTTTAAACGGTCTGACCTTCAGGTGCAAAGAAGGAGGGTGCAGCAGGTTTCTTTAAGGGCATTGGGAAGGGTCTGGTGGGCGTGGTCGCCCGGCCGACAGGCGGCATCGTGGACATGGCCAGTAGCACCTTCCAGGGCATCCAGAGGTAGCTGCTGTCACCTTACTTCACTCCAGTGTGTGTTTGGACTTTCTGGTAGTTTTCTTACTTGTAGTTTGTTTCCAGTATTTTGCTCAGTGAAGGACTTCCTGTGTCGTCTGTGTGCTTCTCCTCTGTTCTACTTCTTGTCTGCTCACTAATTTTTACATTTTCTGCTTTTGTTTTCTGTCTCGTGTTATTTCGTGGAGTTTTGTTCTTTCTTTTCTTGTCGTGTGTGTGTGTGAGTATTTCACTTTGAACATGTTGAAGCTGAGCTCCTTCATCACTGCTCGTGGAGTCTGTTAGCGTATGGCAGGGGTTCAGGGATACGTTGCTGCTCAGTAGAATTACGGCAAGAGATGAAAGCTTTAGTCCAGGTGCGATGAAGGAGTTGAGCTTCAGCGTGCAGCACTCCCCTGTTTTTGCATGTTGTTGTCGAGTTGCAGCAGACGGATGGTAAGTCACTGCATCGTGTTGCTTCATTCATCGTTCTCTCAACTGATTCATATTCACATCGGCCATTACTCTAACACTGCTAGTAGCCCCGCCCCCTGAGCTTGCTGCAGCATTGATGGCGACGAGGCCACGCCCCTGAGGAGAGTCACCAGCCCTGCAGATGGATGGGGCAGCGGTCACATGATGTATTTGGAGCCTTTCACTGATGTGACCTGAGTATTCAAACAAAACGTCCACTTTACTTTCTGTGACAACCAACCAAGTTCCCAAACAGTTTGACCCCCTCATGGTGGCTTTTCTTCTTCCTGTCCATCCCTCCATCTCTGCCGTGAGTCTGGATAAACTTTACCAACCACATGCGTTGTTGTGGTGTGCTACCCATAATCCTGTGCTCAGTGCAGATCCACACAGACATTTACAAGAAGCTTCGTGAAGCTTCATGATTCCAGCATCACCTACTGTCTCGTCAGCGATTGGCTGACTGAATTGTCACATGGCTCTGCCAGGCCTGTATTTCTCTATTTGTTTTTGGGGATTTGGTGAAAACATTATCAGAGTGAAAACATTACTACTTCTAAATATCCAAAAATACTACAAAGTATGTATAACTAAGTATAAATACTTTGAAATGCATGTAAATATCTGAAAATATATGTGAATTCAAAAAAATACTCTATGTGCAAATGTAATTTCTAGTATATACTAGTATGGGCATGTAAATTGTTGCAAGTATTTGTAATAAAGAATAAAATAACAAATACTGTAACTACATGTTAATACTAGTCAATACTGCCATATTACATCTGCAGAACATCTACATAGTCTGTATTAGAAATACTAATACGTATCTGAAAATTCATGTAAATAATTGAAAGGACCTGTAAATTAGTAAATACTTGTAGGTACATGTAAATAGGACATTAGAATATTGTAAGCACTAGTACAATACATTTAAGTACTTACATATAATACATATATTTCAATTTGTGTAGATATTAGTAAATAGCTGGAATTAGTTAGAAATAACTTCTAATTGGTTAATACTAGTAAATATTAGTACTGTAAAAGCCTCCACATACAGTTTTACTGGTGAAGATTTATGAAGACTTTCAAAACCATTCAAATTTTAGAATATTTCAACTTCGATATTATCAGTCTTTATCTCATGGGCCGCTTCATGAGCGAATCGAACAGACAACACATTCAATCATATTTTAGTAAGTCTGTCGTGGCCTCGACAGCCTGCTTCTGTTCCTGAAACATTTCTGCTGCCTCAGTGATCTTCATCCTCCTCCTCTTCCTCCTCTTTGTGGAGGATCCATCTGTCATGTGACACATCAGTTGTTCATGATAACCTGTTGAACGTTACTGTTTCACGCTGTCACTGTAGAGGTCATGAAAGGTGAGATATCCCACGTGACAGAAGCATCTAACAGCATCGTGTACTAAAGCTGCTTCACTGTGAATGAGCTTCAGCTCTGGCCACACACGCACACACGCTTATTATTATTCTAATTAAATCAGCTCATCAGGAGTTGAAATGAAGTATGTTACTCAGACAAAGATACAAACCTTTCTAATCAGATTCTTCCTGTTTTATTTCACTGTTAGTGGCTTCATGTGAACGTTAATGAGACTCAGTAAGTCACTGGCAGGACACACGTTAATTTAACATGTTTGGACTCTGATATGATGTTTGGGTTCACAGCAGGAGCAAATAACATCACTCAACTGGAGGTGTAATCTGTGTGTGTGTGTGTGTGTGTGTGTGTGTGTGTGTGTGTGTGATGTCAGAGCCGCGGAGTCGACAGAGGAAGTGACCAAACTGCGGCCGGTGCGCCTGATCAGGGAGGACGGGATCATCCGACCGTACGACCTGACGGAGTCTCAGGGTTTCGACCTTTTCCAGGTTCGATCGCTTTGACTCTTTTACTGTTCCTAAAACATTTTGTCACTTCCTGAGACAAAACTCTGTCCATCTACAGACTGTCCACATTTCCCTGGTTCACTCCTCATTCTTCATCACTCCTCACTCTTCATCACTCCTCAGTCTTCCCATACACAGTTTAACTGACCAATCAGAAACAACGGTCAAACAAACGTAAGCCGACACTGAACAGGGAAACATCTGTAAAATAAAAAAGTAAATGTAACAGCATCACTGTTCTGCTGTTGGAAAACCGAATATTTAGTTTACCTTTGTAATCATTAGTTTCTGCATTCATCAACACTCCACAACTCAGAACTCAAGTGGTTAAAATATTATTTTGATTCTTAAGAGCAAGACACACTGACAGCGTCATCAAGGTCCAGGTGTTGAGTATAGTACAAGGCACAATAATCATGTTCGGCTAAGGAGGTTGGAGCCTCAGGAGTCTGGTTTGGGTACATTAGTCTGGTTTGGGTACAGGAGTCGGGTTTGGGTACAGGAGTCTGGTTTGGGTACAGGAGTCGGGTTGGGTACAGGAGTCGGGTTGGGTACAGGAGTCTGGTTTGGGTACATTAGTCTGGTTTGGGTACAGGAGTCTGGTTTGGGTACAGGAGTCAGGTTTGGGTACAGGAGCCGGGTTTGGGTACAGGAGTCGGGTTGGGTACAGGAGTCTGGTTTGGGTACATTAGTCTGGTTTGGGTACAGGAGTCGGGTTTGGGTACAGGAGTCTGGTTTGGGTACAGGAGTCGAGTTGGGTACAGGAGTCGGGTTTGGGTACAGTTGTCGGGTTTGGGTACAGTTGTCGGGTTTGGGTACAGGAGTCGGGTTTGGGTACAGGAGCCGGGTTTGGGTACAGGAGTCGGGTTTGGGTACAGTTGTTGGGTTTGGGTGCAGGAGTTGGGTTGGGTACAGGAGTCTGGTTTGGGTACATTAGTCTGGTTTGGGTACAGGAGTCGGGTTTGGGTACAGGAGTCTGGTTTGGGTACAGTTGTCGGGTTTGGGTACAGTTGTCTGGTTTGGGTACATTAGTCTGGTTTGGGTACAGGAGTCGGGTTTGGGTACAGGAGTCTGGTTTGGGTACAGGAGTCGGGTTGGGTACAGGAGTCGGGTTTGGGTACAGTTGTCGGGTTTGGGTACAGTTGTCGGGTTTGGGTACAGGAGTCGGGTTTGGGTACAGGAGTCGGGTTTGGGTACAGGAGTCGGGTTGGGTACAGGAGTCGGGTTTGGGTACAGGAGTCGGGTTTGGGTACAGTTGTTGGGTTTGGGTATAGGAGTCGGGTTTGGCTACAGGAGTCGGGTTTGGGTACAGGAGTCGGGTTTGGGTACAGTTGTCGGGTTTGGGTACAGGAGTCGGGTTTGGGTACAGGAGTCGGGTTTGGGTACAGGAGTCGGGTTTGGGTACAGGAGTCAGGTTTGGGTACAGGAGCCGGGTTTGGGTACAGGAGTTGGAGTAAAGGTTTTTGTTGGTTTGGGGTACAAAAAGATAAGATAAAATATTCCTTTATTCGTGCCATGACTTTACAACGTTACAGCAGACAAGAGGAGATGTTGTGTGCAGTGAAGATAGAGGAAGTATCAAAATCGAAACAATATAATATACATAGGGGGAATATAAAAAATAAGGGGGAGATATTACAAAGTATTGCACATTGTGAAGTGAGGTACAGAGATGAATAAGTATAGTTGGGTGGGGGTACAGTAGTGAGAATAAACTAGTCCGAGGCAAAGCCGGAATTTGTTGCCCTTTAAGACCAGTATGTTTTCATGATAAGCTGAAGTTGGTCTCTATGGACTGTCTCTGAGTTCTTACCTTTTCTGCTTCTAACCAGTTCTTCTTCCTCCTCTTCTTCCTCTTCTGCTTTTGTTTGTGTCACATGCAGCCTGACGAGGACTAAACAGGGTTTGGGTGGATCAACATTCAAGTGCTTTTAAAGACTATAAACTAAAGTCGTTCTTTATCAGACAAGTTTGGTGTTGAATGATTCATTTTCTCATCCTGTAAATATTGTTAACTATCCTTTCATCTATGAACATTGTAATATACATACATGATAATCTATGAATATTGTGGTGAGATAATTCAGGTTTCTAAGCATGCTGAATCTAATATTTCTCTCATACCTCAAACAAGTTTACACTCAGCTCTCAGTTTTATTACTTAGAAGAAACATTTCTGCTTTTTATTTCTGAAGTACAGAAGTAGTTTTTTTTATTTCTGTTTAAAACCATTTATAAACAATAGTTTGTATAATAGTTTGTTTATAATTATTATAATTGAACTATCCAAAATGAGAACAGGCAGTATAAAATTATTTTACTATAAAGTTTTCTCCCGTAGATGTTGGCAATATTTTTGTAAAAGACTGTAGCATCATCTTTGATTTCATTCTAAACTTGTATATGAATATAAGATATTTACTGTTTGTCTTTGTGATGACGTATTCTTTGTATGTTCAGAGCTAAGCGTCAGTGTTTGAGCATGACCTCTCTGTTGAGCTTTAACTGTGTGTGTGAACAGTAACAGAGTGTGTGACGTCTGAAACGTTCAAAGCTGATGTTTAATAAAACTACACTCCTTATGCACACCTGTCCTTTCATAGGTCTGCAAACTGCTTTTGTTTTTGTAATTTCAGCCACAAACAGGGGCTGAATCTACGGAGGGAGTAAAAGTGTAAAGGAATAGAGAGAAAATCCATCATGGGATCAAGTTGCATGTTAGACCACAGCTGGTGGATTCAACCCTTCGGTTCTATAAAGTAACTTCAGTCCACCAGCAGACAAACGTGGGCTGGAGATGCTTGTGCAGTTTAAGTCTCAATCTTAATTATTTTCAGTATTGTTTAATGTCGAGTCAGACAGTTTATTCTGGTTTCTGATCCAGAGCATTTCTGTGTCACAGAATAAAAACACTCCTCAGACATGTTAGACGTCTGTCACTCTGGAATCCTCTGTGTCTTTTTACTGTCAGGGTTTACTTTATTTCCTCTGGCTCATCAAATGACGTGTAATCTCAGACCGCTGGTTCTGACAGCAGAAAGTCGTAGTCAGCGTGGATTCAACAGACCAGCTGTTTCAGTCAATGCACTGGATTTCCAGATAGGGAGTGGGGTTTGGGAAGGACTACAACCGCAGTGTTTAGTTAAGTAGAAAATACAGATATCGAAAAGTGTCCTTCCTCTAACTTCCATCTGTTCACATAAGCACAACCAGGCTGCGTTTGAATGACAATCACTTCTAAATGTTGATTGATTGATTGATGGATTGATTGATTGATTGACTGCTCTGATTGTAACTTACACTGTGAAACATGGAGACGTCCTGACTGCTGCAGGCCTCATGACACACAATGAAAAGGACAGAAGGGCCGAGAGAGACAGATAAAGACAGACAGGCAGGTAAAGACAGACAGGTAGATAAAGACAGAGAGACAGATGAAGACAGACAGGCAGGTAAAGACAGACAGGCAGATAAAGACAGAGAGACAGGTAAAGACAGACAGACAGATGAAGACAGAGAGACAGATGAAGACAGACAGGCAGGTAAAGACAGAGAGACAGATAAAGACAGACAGGCAGATAAAGACAGAGAGACAGGTAAAGACAGACAGGCAGATGAAGACAGAGAGACAGATAAAGACAGACAGGTAGATAAAGACAGAGAGACAGACAGACAGACAGACAGACAGACAGATAGATACAGACAGTTAGATACAGACAGACAGATAGATACAGACAGACAGATAGAGGCAGACAGACAGACAGATACAGACAGACAGACAGACAGATAGATACAGACAGACAGACAGATAGATACAGACAGACAGACAGACAGACAGATAGATACAGACAGACAGACAGACAGATAGAGGCAGGCAGGCAGACAGACAGACAGACAGACAGGCGGTATGCCTGTCTCTCAGTAAACTGAAGGCTGGTCACAGATGACTGATGCTGCAGCTGAAAACCTTCCAAACATGAAACATGAACCAAATGTGTTTGTCTTTGCAGCGTTCAGAGATCAAACAGATGGAAGGAGAAGTGTTCAGGGATCACTGTCAGTATCCTGGACACCGCAAGACTAACATCATCATCACCAACAGGTACAGACCCTCACAACCCTTTAGACCTCCTCAGAACCCCAAAGAACCATCAGACCTCATCAGAACCCAAAAGACCCCGTCAGAAGCCGTGTTATTGTTCTCACTGCTGTTTAACACTGTTTTTATGGTTTGTTGGTGTGTAGGAGGGTCTTGTGTGTGAAGGAGATCGACTTCGTCAGTCATTTCAGTAAAGAGTGGGAGTGTTTGTTTGAAAACTTCCACCAGCCTCCAGCTGTGACGGGATCTGAGCTGAAGATCTACTGCAAGGTATCGAAACCCCCAGAACCAGCAGACATGAAGTTCAGTCTGCCTCTCTGCTTCTTTGCCTGTCTACCTCTCTGCCTGTCTATCTCTCTGCCTCTCTACCTGTCTGCCTGTCTGTCTCTCTGCCTGTCTATCTCTCTGCCTCTCTACCTGTCTGCCTGTCTGTCTCTCTGCCTCTCTACCTGTCTGTCTGCCTGTCTGTCTCTCTGCCTGTCTATCTCTCTGCCTCTCTACCTGTCTGCCTGTCTGTCTCTCTGCCTGTCTGCCTCTCTACCTGTCCGCCTCTCTGCCTTACTGCCTCTCTGCCTGCCTGGCTCACTGCCTGTCTGCCTGTCTGCCTGTCTGCCTGTCTGCCTCTTTACCTGTCTGCCTCTCTACCTCTCTGCCTGTCTACCTCTCTGCCTCTCTCCCTGTCTACCTCTCTGCCTGTCTGTCTCTCTGCTTCAGGAACAGCAGAAGTTGAAGCTGCCAAAGAGTCAGGAGTCGGTGAGGAGCGTTCAGCTCAGAGACCCAAACACTGCACAGGTACCAGAGGGTGTGTGTGTGTGTGTGTGTGAGAGTGTGTGTGTGTGTGTGTGAGAGTGTGTGTGTGTGTGTGTGTGTGTGTGTGTGTGAGAGTGTGTGTGTGTGTGAGAGTGTGTGTGAGTGTGTGTGTGTGAGTGTGTGAGTGAGTGTGTGAGCGTGTGTGAGTGTGTGTGTGTGAGTGTGAGTGTGTGTGTTTGTGTGTGTGAGTGTGTGTGTGTGTCTGTGTGTGTGAGCGTGTGTGTGTGTGTGTGTGTGAGAGTGTGTGTGTGTGTGTGTGTGTGTGCGTGAGAGTGTGTGTGTGTGTGTGTGTGTGTGTGTGTGTGTGTGTGTGTGTGTGAGTGTGTGTGTGAGTGTGTGTGTGTGAGTGTGTGAGCGTGTGAGCGTGTGTGTGTATGTGTGTGTGTGTGTGTGTGAGTGTGTGTGTGAGTGTGTGTGTGTGAGCGTGTGAACGTGTGAGCGTGTGTGTGTGTGTGTGTGTGAGAGAGAGTGTGAGTGTGTGTGTGTCTGTGTGTGTGTGTGTGTGTGTGTGTGTGTGTGTGTGTGTGAGAGTGTGTGTGTGTGTGTGTGAGAGTGTGTGTGAGTGTGTGTGTGTGTGTGTGTGTGTGTGTGACAGTGTGAACGTGCATGTTTTTATGTATCTCTGTGTGGCTCCTCCCTCACCTGGTTACCTTGGTTACCTACAGAGGCTACATGCGGCTATATCAGACGCTCAGATGGCGCAGAAGCAGCACCGCATGGCGAGACAGAAGTCACAGCGCTTTCTCAAACTGAACAAACAGTGAGGTCACTTCCTGTCAGCACATCACTTCCTGTCAGCACATCACTTCCTGTCAACACATCACTTCCTGTCCACTGCTGATGTATATTGAATATCTCAAAAGTCCGTTCATGCTGTTGGTGTTTATTGGTTGATCACTGAAGTCCACGTCCAGGTTTAGAGACCAGTTAAACGTCTTTGAGGACAAATGATTTTGTTGAGTGAAGATTAAATTAAAAGATTAAAATAACTTCTGGTGACACAAACACCTGCTCAGGTGAATCCATCCAGAGAGCTGACTCAGCCAGTCTTCTAGTCTGGGGGGTGCTGGAGGCTCTTATTTTGAATGTCGTCCTTTTACTCCGTCTGTCTAAATACCTGCTAGCGAACAGAAGTGTGTCTTTTATTTTGATGGTCTCGGTTTGAGGTTTGGGTTTTTTTCCGTCCCTGCTGTTTGTTTTCAGCACCTTCACATGTTGGAAGATGAAGCCATAAAAACAACATGTTGCACTAAATGAATATTAACATTAATCAGTGTGATGATGATCATGAATGTTTGAAGATCTGAAAATAATGATCAACAAGTTTGATAACTTATTAACTCAGTCAAGAGTCAAAACTACTGAGACCAAAGTCGTCCTACTCAGACAATCTAACAGATTCACTTTGACTCATCTGGAGTTCATCACGTTTTAACAGTCTGAAAAGTAAAATGTTCTTTTTTCCTTCTTTGGTGAACAAATTTATGGATTGGGGAAGAAATGTTTTCACTTTTATTCTAAGAATCTTTGCTGTAACCAAACGTCTGTTTTTGTCTTCATGTGACACAAAGAAATAAATGTCTGTAAAGGTGGAATGAAGTCTGGTGGACTGTGATTTTAAGGTGGACTCTGGTATCAGTGAGACCTCAGCAGCAGCATGTATGAAGCTTTCAGACCAGCAGGGGGCAGCAGAGACTCACTCCTGGATGTGGATTGAACCAGCTGATCTCAGAGGATCACCCTCCCAGGTCTACATTCATTGTCTCATCTTAATAAGTCCACTCAGGTAATGGCTGACATGTTGGGCTTCTTTAATTGGTTGTGACAGGGTTAGATTTTCAAAATTATTTCATCTTCAACAAAAAGTGAATTTTTGTGGAAATCAACTAAAATAATAGTTTTGTTCTTAAACCAGTGGTGGAAATCAAACAGTGGGAGGACTCGGCAGGAGCAGGAGCAGGAGCAAGCTGCTGTTCTCCCATCTCCCTGGAGAGAAATAGATGAACCAGCAGACAGCAGCTCCTGTCTGCAGAGGACGAACCCCTGGATGTTCAGACAGCAGCTCCTGTCTGCAGAGGACGAACCCCTGGATGTTCAGACAGCAGCTCCTGTCTGCAGAGGATGAACCCCTGAATGTTCAGACAGCAGCTCCTGTCTGCAGAGGATGAACCCCTGAATGTTCAGACAGCAGCTCCTGTCTGCAGAGGACGAACCCCTGAATGTTCAGACAGCTATCAGTGGATCAGCGAGAGACTGAAGGAACCTTAAAAACAGACAGGTTCTCTATGAGGTTCTGCAGCCTCTGCTTTCTCTGGTTTCTGAGCTGATTTCTGGAGCTTTATTCTGGAGGGACGTCACAGATGATGACGTCCTCAGTTACTCTGAAGGATTCAACATGACCTCCATGTCTGTGTGGTCATGGTTCACACAGTAAGGAGGAGGAATTTTCACTCTTATTCCCAGCTTTATAGTAAAATAATTTTATAACACAGACCAGATCCTCCTACAGATCAGATCCTGCAGCTTCGGCAGAGGGATGAAATGTCATCTGATTTCTTTCAAAGGTCTTTTTTATTGCTTATCAATAATGAACAAAACAGTAACTATACAGGGAAAGAAAAGTTTTGTTTTGCAAAACAACATTCACCCAAATTCAACAAGTGACAACTTCACTTACAACACCAAACATAACTGACAGTCAATTCTCAGGCATAGAATTTAAAATGATCAATACAAGAGAGATAACTGTATATGGCTGTAGTAATAGGAAAGAAAAATGGATATGTCAAAAATAGATAAATAAAATAAACAACAAATACTACCGTTTTTAAAAAATAAATATACACGTATACACATACATAAAGAATTAATAAATAAAAAAACAAACAAAAAAACAAAACAAAAAATAAAACATGGTGGAGGGGGGGGCAGAGCTACTCAGAAATTATTGTAGTGAGTTTTTTAAAAAATTTCAAGAAGGGGCGCCGCACTTTATAGAATTTACTCGCTTTCCCCCTGATAGTAAAACGGATCTCCTCTAAATTCATACAAGACATGATGTCTCTAAGCCAGTGTGAATGGGGGGGGGGGGGGGGGGGGGGGGGGGCTGGATCCTTCCATCTAAGTAAGATAGCTCGTCGGGCTAATAGGGAGGTAAAAGCCAACATGGTCAGTTTTGCTCTGGGCAAATCCAAGTCAGGGGCAATGAAGGTTCAGCTTCCTTTCTCATATTAATAAACTTCACTTCAGGGCGCCTGTCAGCTGATAAACCGCTGCTCATCCTGTCTCCACGGAAACACACCCTCTGATTTACGGCTTCCTTGACATCAGTTTGACGGCTTCCTGTTCCTGCACAGCTGAGACAGGAAGTAAGGAAGTGAAGAGTCATCACCTCTCTGTAGGTCACTGTCATGTGCTCAAGCTTTATCTCCTTCTGATGAGTGAAGGTCGGTCTGAACAAGGAGGAGACATATTTATCCAGAAGGGTAGACACGAACGCACAAGGTAACAGCAGAGAAACACAAGAAAAGAAGAGGAAAGAAGAGAAGAAGATGAAAATAGAACATGGCAGGCAAAAAGAAAAGAAGAAAAGCACATTGAACCAATGTACAGAGGAGTGTGAACATATGGGGCAAGAAAGAAGAGAAAGAACCCAAGAGGAAAGAGACGAGAGCAAAAAATCTAAATCTGGTCAAAATACTACGAATGAGAAAAGAGGAAAAATAGAAAACAAACATTTAAGAACCATAAAATCCTCCATAAGAAACTTTCCACTGAAATACTTCCGGGGTGTAAAACAGCAGAAGTCTGACGTTAAAACAAACCAAAGCACACAGTGACTGAATGAACAGCTCCATCGACCAGCAGTCCTGCACGCTTTTCTTCCAAATGAGCCAGTGGACAACCTGGAAGCAGCAGCCAAACTCAAAAAGCACCCGGTGTACCGGGTCCAGTTCGTCAGACCGGGTTTAGCTGATCCAGACTAACAGGCTGTTATCGGGCTCACACAACCCTCCAGCTGGTCCAGTTCTTTGAAGCAGTTTGAGGTTTGTGGATCCTACATGACGTTATTCAGAAGGCTATTTCATAAAATCTTCCTGTTGTCCTGGTCCTGGTGTTTTTAATGAAGTCAGTGATGAGGCCAATGTATAAAATCCCATTTACAGGAGTTTCTTCCTGTACAACGAAGTGCCTTTTTTAGCTGTCACAGATGATCGATAGAGATTTGGAATACTTGGTATCACCTTACGATGATGTAACATGTTGCTCTGGCAGTTGTATAATTTCTCTTACTTAAATACAGTACCTGTCAAAGGTTTGTGCTTAATTGGGACCATCATTAGTTTTCCAACAGGACAATGACCACAAACACTCCTCCAGGCTGTGTGAGGGCTATTTGACCAAGAAGGAGAGTGATGGAGCGCTGCGTCACATGACCTGGCCTCCACAATCACCTGACCTAAACCCAACTGAAATGGTTTTGGGAGGAGTTGGACCACATTCAAATGACTGGCTTGTTATCAGGCTTCTGCAGAGCTGATGATGGGCTGCAGAGCAACATTCAGGTCATCACACGTCCTTCTCTGTAGAACAGGTGTGTCATATCGGCAGTGATCGCTCTGGTGTCTCCACAGGTCAACTATCTACACTTGGTGTTGAGTTTGTTCACATTGTGTGATCACCTGTCTCTGTGACTGAAGTGACAGAAGATCAGAAACTTCTGAGAATCAAGGTAAGCTACATCTAATATCTTACTTCAGTCAGCTTGAATCTAGTTCTGAAGTTCATGGCAGAAGGTGGACTGAATTAATCCTGCCTGGACAAATGATGAGATGTGCCTGTAGCTTGAACTGGAGGGTTAAGAAATGGTTGAACAGATGCCTTTTCTGGTGACATGTATGATGCATTACCATTGTCCATCTTGTCCTATTAAAACCAGTATCTAAAGTATCTTGAATTGTATCATCAAAGTGCAAACAGTTTTGTTGTTGAATGTGGCCAAAATGGCAGCTCCAGTAAACATGTAAATATACGTTTAAAAACATCACCACTCCGAAAACCTCAAACCTGGAGACAAACCCCACCAATGCAACAGGAAACACAGAAGTTTGGAGAAACTTTGATGGGGCTGATTATGAAGGAGAACCCTGCATCACTTTGTTGATGGCTAATGGTGTAGTAGGCGGACCCCGGCTTGGTCACCTCCCTCTCTGCTGGAGTCACCATGAATCCCCCCCCAGCCTGTGCTCACCTTTGACCTGTCCCCTTCAGTCTCTCCTGTTCTGCTGGTTTGTCCTCAGCCTCCCCCTTAACCCATCATAGATTTTTATTAATGAAAATCTAATTGTGATAAACAGATCAAGACTTGTTGCTATGACAACATGTCCACATTAAATTTAAACCTGAGGGCTCTTGCACAAAAGCAGAATTCAGAAATCCTGCCCAACCCAACCAGGAGAGACCTATTTCACCAGAGGCTTGAAGAGTGATCAAGGTGATTTATTGTCAAATGCATGATGAGATAATCGTTTGGTTTTGGTGGTATAACCACTACCAGTGCCAGATAAAATTCAACGCAATTAACAACGAATTGGTCTCTGACCAGTCTGTTATCAGGACGTGTTGCAGCATTGTCCCAGTCATCTCCGAGGTCCTTTCCTTCCTGAGGCAGACCAAGTGATTGAGGCCAGTGAAGGCAGCACCAACGTCACAGTCCTGCCTGGGGTTACGCTGCGCTTCCTCAGCAACACAACCGCCAAGTGTGAAGTCGATTGTATGGATGATTGTTGCGAAAATCAAAGGACAGACGGACAGAGCCTCCTTCCATTTTAGTTAATCTCCTGATGTTAAAATGTTAATGTTTAAAATGTTTTTGATTTGTTTTTGCTTTAAAGAATTTAATCAGTCTTTAAAGACATGAGGAGTGTTAATGATAATTTACTCAACTGATATTTCCTGATAAGTTTTGGGTGGATTAGTAATGATAATGTATCTAATCGGAGATCTGTATGAGTGTTTGTAAGAATATGTTAGTTTATCACAGCTGCAGGTTAAAACATGGCATCATATAAAAACCATGTGAGCATCCTGAGACATTAATGATAGAGGAAGACGTCTGTATAAAATGCAAAACCTGCTGGTACTGCAGGACGTCAGAGGGAGGAAATAATCATCACCTGTCTGAAAACACCACTTAAAAGAACACACACCTGGAGAATGAAACACACCTGGAATCTCCCTGAATCCGATGAACATATTCCATATGTGTGAGGATACACGTTAAGACACATCAACTGTGGCGTCCACTCACTGATTAGCAACACGTGGTAATATCAGCACCACAAGCGTGTTTACAGGATATCAGCACAGCACACAACACACACCTTTCTGATGGGCTCTGTGTTGGGTGAGTGGGGGGAACAGAGAGGGGAGGGGTTAGGGTTAAAATACTAACAGCAACTATAGTACTGACAGCAGGAATCTGACTGATACTGATCAATGTGACTGATACTGATCAATATGGTAGCAGGTAAAAACATGACAACAGTTAACATGTGAATAATAATAACAGGACTGATATCAGTAAAAAGTGTCAGTGGCTGACGATCCACAGCAGGAGAACCAGGACCAGGATCCACAGGAACCAGAGAACCACAGCAGGAGAACCAGGACCAGGACCAGGATCCACAGGAACCAGAGGGATGAGAAAAGCACAGAAAGGCTCCGGGGAAGATACCAAGTTAGTAACAGACATTAAAGAGACATGAAGCATCAGGATGGAGAGGAAGAGGAGGAGAGAGGAGCCCAGTGCATCATGGGAGTCCCCCGGCAGTCTGAGCCTATAGCAGCATAACTAGGGGCTGGTCCAAGACCTGATCCAGTCCTGAACTATAGGCTTCATCACTAAGGATGGTTTTTAGCCCACTCTGAAATGTATATTTGTCTAGAAATGTCTAGAAAATCTAGAAATGTACAGATCGCTACTTTAGAGCAGCGGTCCCCAACCACTAGGCCGTGGACCGGTACCGGTTCGTGGGTCATTTGGGTTTTGGGTCATTTGGCACAGAAAAATAAATAAATAAATATTTTATTGATGATCAGAGTCTGAAAGGTGTTTTATTTTGAAAAATCCCAATTACATCTGTCTGTGCCTCTTGACAGGTGAAGACGGGTCAAGACGCTCGTCTCGGTCACGTGATATGTTACCCCAGTTAGCTAGCAAAAATTAGTAAAAAAACAAACATCTTTGGAAAGGGGAAAAGGCCCAATGAGGAGACAGAAGAAGAAGAGCCTACGACTTCCAAGAAGAAGAAAGCTGCATTTAAAAGACAATATCAGGAGTCCGACTTAAAATACGGAGTTATCGCCACAGGTGATTCTCACGCGCCAACCCGCTCTGCGTGATATGGCGACAAGCTAGCAAACGAGGCAGTGAAGCCTTCAGACCTGCTTCCCTCTCCAGGCAGTGACAGGGACATGGGGAACACTCCGGGGGTCCTTGTCTCCCTTCACCCCCAGGTGGGACCGGCTCGCTGCGGAGAAACAAGCTCAGGGCTCCCGCTAATTCAGCGGAATGGTGAGTTGTATTTTTATGCACTTATTTTTGTTTTTATGCCGGTCGTATCGTTTTATTTTGTCGTATTTATCCCCCACACCTTGAAGGCCGGTCCGTGAAAATATTGTCCGTGGCGCCAAAAAGGTTAGGGACCGCTGCTGTAGAGGACTTTAGGAACCACCAGTAGACCTCCAGTCTGGGAGCACAGTGCTCTAGTGGGGTAGTACGGTACTATGAGCTCTTTAAAAGATGATGGACCCTGACCATTAAGAGCTTTGGAGGTGAGGAGAAGGATTTTAAACTCTATTCTAGATTTTACTGGAAGCCAGTGAAGAGAAGCCAGTACAGGAGAAAGATGGTCTCTTCTCTTAGTTCTGGTCAGAACAGGAGCAGCAGCGTTCTGGACCAGCTGGAGAGTCTTTAAGGACTTACTGGGGCAGCCTGATAATAAGGAACAGAAATAATCCAACCTGGAAGTGACTAATGTGTGGACTAGTGTTTCTGCATCATCTATAGACAGGATGGACCTGGTTTTAACAACATTAGTAGATGGAAAAAGGCAGTTCTAGAAATCTGTTTAATGTGGAGTTAAAGGACAAATCCTGATCAATAAGACTCCCAGATTCCTCCCAGTGGAGCTGGAGGCCACAGTGATGCTGTCCAGAGCAGTTATGTTGGTAGAAAATGTGTCTCTGAGGTGTCTGGGGCCGAGCAGAATAACTTCAGTTTAGTCTGAGTTTAGCAGCAGAAAGTTGCTGCTCATCCAGGACTTTATGTCCTTAAGGCAGATTTGGAGTTTAACCAACTGATTGGATTCATTCCCTTGGATTCTTCCACTTTGGTGGCCCGCCATGTCCTTTCTAGCCTTCGTGAGTGTTGCTTAAGCTCACGTGTCTGGGAGTTATACCAGGGAGCTTGTCTCTTTTCTTTAATTCTCTTCTTTTTTAGAGGGGCAATAGAGTCTAGTGTCATTCGCAGTGAACCTGCAGCACTATCAACCAGATAATCAATTTGGGAGGGGCTGAGATTAACATGGGGGTCGTCCACAGCACAGGGACACACTGGCTGAAATACTGAAGGAATCAACTCCTTAAATTTGGCAACAGCACTATCAGATAAGGATCTAGTGAGGACCTCTCTGTCATATAGAGCAGAGTCCAGGAACAGGAAATCAAATGTTATCAGGTAATGGTCTGATAAAATAGAGTTATGTGGAAAGACTGTTAACTGTTCAGTTTCAACACCATCAGCCAGAACAAGGTCAAGAGTGTGGTTAAAACAGTGAGTTGGTTCATTTACACTCTGGGAGAAGCCAATTGAGTCCAGTAGTGAGACAAAAGCAGTGCTGAGACTATCATTATCATTATCCACATGAATATTAAAGTCACCTACTATAATCACTTTGTCCACACTGAGGACTAAATCTGATAAAAACTCCTTCCATTTCCTTGTTTCTTGCGCAGTGATAACTAATTTATCAGGTTATAACGCTTGTGATTTGATGATTCGAAATCTTTTGTTCTTCAAATCTGATTTAAAATCCATATGTAAGTCCTTAAACCTAAACTTGCTAAAATACATCTTATTCACAGTCAGACCATATTTTCATATTATTTTTCTGAGAACCACAAACACTCATTCCCAATAGAAATGGCTTTCTTAGATTTATTTAAGAGTGCTGATATGAATCTGATTTTGGAAGAGGACACAGGTTCTTTCAACAATTAGATAGATAGATAGAAATACTTTATTGATCCCAGGGGGGAAATTTCTGGTGTTACAGTAGTATATAGAAAAAGTGACCACCACCATGAATTCAAACAATAAATAAGCAAAATAAAAATGTACAAATGTGTGTAGCAGGTAAATAAGTACAAAGTGTAATATACACTATAAACAGTACCAAATGTAATTAATTGCATCAGTTTGATTTTCCCCACAAAGAGCTATGTATACTTATCCATGATCACAGGAGAGTTTTTGTTAATGCAGCAGCAGACAGCGAGGCGTTCGCTGACCTGCTGAGGCCTCTGTGTATTTACAGCAGGGCTGTGTTCACTGTAATCAAATGTTCAGCGTTAGTTAGTGACGGGGGGTGTCCTGTTTACTTTAACCTTCATTTAACTCAAACATTTGCAGCACTTTGACATCTCTTCTTCTGCTCCTCAGGTTTCATTCTGACTCACATTTTCCTCTCCAGCAGTTTCAACTCCAGCATCTTCACATTTCTGATTAGTGTGGTGTCAGTGAAGGTAACACCACAGTACCTGAACTGAGAGTCCACCACCAGCATGTTTTCATCCTTTATGCTATTTCATTCACTCTGTTATGTTCAAAACTGTTAACGTGGGCCCCTCACTCAGCACCCTTCCGCCTCCCTTGGCCCCTCCCTCAACGCCATTGGCCCTCACTTGGACTCGCTCAGCCTCCTTAGGCCCTCCCCATCAGCTCCTGATTGGAACTCTCTTTGTTCCTCACTGTGGGACAGAAAATATCAAACCTGACACATGAATGATGCTTGTTATCATGCAGATGATTTAATCTTAACAACCGTTAGTTCATAAGCACTCAGTTTGTTAAAGAGCCTGCAGTCAGTATCTTTGTCCTCCACACAGACACTTTTCCAGTTTCCTCAGTACAGTGCTACCCTACTTTAACTGACCTTATTTCTTCTTTAAGAAGGGTTAGTCAATCTGCTAATCAATCTTTGTCTCAAAATGTTCGGTTACACAATCCGAGTTGCGTGAGGTGTCAGAAGGTGTGCAGGGAAACAGGAACAGAGTCGTGGCACCACGACCCGTCATGCTGACTGATGCGGCAGCTGTACCTTCCTCAAACTTTATTGCTAAAATACATAATACGTACCTGACACAAATACACTCATCAGTCTCGAAAAAAGATCAATGGCCACGAATTTTGCAGATTGCCAAGCTGGACATCAGTAGGTCAGAGCTCAGCTACCTCTGGACGCTGGCTGGACACCGGCTGGCTGCTGCGTCATGTCCAACCAGGGCAAAGTGGACTGGACCAAATGAGACCACTGTTTGCGCCCACGTCCATGTGGACACCAAATCCATGTCTTCACTGTCACTCACTGTGGTACAAAAGTAATGTTAATGATGATAATGGTCACTATTATATTATGTAATGATGATGCTGCTAATATAAAGTAATGTAATATTATTATGCTGCAGTTACATCATTAATTTATTATGACTAAAACACTAACACTACATCTCTCATTCTCGCCCTCTTTGTCCCAATACGTCTGGCTCTTCTGTCACTCTACGCTCCCGATATTAAAGCTTGATTCTCATATTTGTTCAGGAAGTGATGATAAAAAGACCAGAAATAAAGCTCATCTCTGAGTGTTTTTCTTTATCTTCCTTATTTGTTTCAAGTCTGTCAGGGGCCTTGGTTCAGTCTTACTGGTTTCATTGGGGTTTTAAACTGGTCTTAAACCAGAGTGTGAGGGGTGTAACAGAGGCGTTTCATCCCTGCAGATTGTCTGGCTGCAGCTTTCTTTTTAATGTTGCTGCTGTTATTCGTGTTCCAGGTTTTATTGCTTTGTAAAAGAGAGTTTAACAGGCGACTAAACAGCAGCAATGACTCACTGTTTGTTCTCTGCTGGAGGTTTAACTCATTAAATCAGAACCGTGGGAGGGAAAATCTCATCCTGACTCACGTTCTGCATCTGAAACAAACCTGGAAATCATTTTCACTCGTTTCTGTTTCACAGCCGCTGAGCCACAGCTTCACAGAATCTGTCAGAGGGACAGTGTGCTGCTTCATATACATACAGAACGTTCTCTCCCCTCCTCATTCTGTCTGTGTTGTCTCAGGGTTCTCTCATGGGTCTGTCAGAGAACACTGTAAACACTGTGTTGTCTCAGTGTTCTCATAGTGTTCTTTGTATTGTCTCAGATCTATCAGAGAAGACTACGAGAATGCTGAGAGAACATTCTGTCAGTGGTTTGTGTTCTCTGTGTTCTCTCAGCGTTCTTTGTGTTCTCGCAGTGGTCTCTCAGTGGTCTGTGTTCTCCTAATATTCTCTCAGTGTTCTCTGTGTTTTCTATGTTCTCCCAATGGCTTCTCAGTGTTCTCTGTGTTCTCTCAGCGTTCTCTCAGTGTACCCTCAGTCTTCTGTGTTCTCCCAGCATTCTCTGTGTTCTCTGTGTTTTCTGTGTTCTCCCAGTGGTCTCTCAGCGTTCTCAGTGGTCTCTCAGTGGTCTCTCAGTGTTTTCTCAGTGGTCTCTCAGTGTTCTCAGCGTTCTCTCAGCGTTCTCTCAGCGTTCTCTCAGCGTTCTCTCAGTGTACTCTCAGTCTTCTGTGTTCTCCCAGCATTCTCTCAGTGTTCTCTGTGTTTTCTGTGTTCTCCCAGTGGTCTCTCAGCGTTCTTAGTGTTCTCTCAGTGTTCTTTCAGTGTTCTTTCAGCGTTCTCCCAGTGGTCTCTCAGCATTCTCTCAGTGTTCTCAGTGTACTCTCAGTCTTCTGTGTTCTCCCAGCATTCTCTCTGTGTTCTCCCAGTGGTCTCTCAGTGGTCTCCCAGTGTTCTCTCAGTGTTCTCTCAGTGGTCTCCCAGTGTTCTCTCAGCAGATTCGGAGCGTTCTGTTGGGAGTGTTTGGGTTCTCCTACCTACCAGTAAATGTGCTGTTAAAGTCGACAGAGGAGTCTGCAGGCTGAATGGATTTATAGCGTGGTGAAAACACAGTGAGGCTGTGTGTGTGTGTGTGTGTGTGTGTGTGTGTGTGTGTGTGTGTGTGTGTGTGTGTGTGTGTGTGTGTGTGTGTGTGTGTGTGTGTGTGTGTGTGTGTGTGTGTGTGTGTGTGTGTGTGTGTGTGTGTGTGTGTGTGTGTGCGGGCGGGCGGGCGGGGGGTGCAGTAAGGGGAGGAGATGTAGGGGGGAGGGGTGTAATGACTTCCAGCTGCCTGAGGCCAAGCTGAGGAAGACGTTTGATTTCTACACAGTCAGAAAACAAAGTGTGACCTGCTGAATTCAAAATGATAAATGTTGATGTTTTCAGAAAAAATCAGTAAGTGACTGTTGAGTTTAGGCGATTATTATTCTGCACTGTTGTACTGCAGTACTGTTTTACTGTTACAGTCAGACGGCATCTTAAGTTTCAACTCATAGTTTACTTCTCAGTAACATGGGAAACGTTACTTTGGTGGGTTGGTGACGAGGTTAGGTGTGATTTGGTGATCAGACTGGGGTGTAGGTGACGAGGTTAGGTGGTTTGGCGGTGAGGGGGATGGGGGATCTGATACAAATTTCACAAGCAGATCATGAAACCTTGATATTTTCTCAATGAAAAAAGGAACTGAAGCCGTTTTGTTTCTGGAGCTGCTCTGGTGATGATGATGATGATGATGATGATGATGTTAATGATGATGGTGATGATGATGATGTTAATGATGACGGTGATGATGAAGTTGATGATGATGATGATGGTGATGGTGATGATGATGTTAATGATGATGGTGATGATGATGATGTTAATGATGATGGTGATGATGATGATGTTAATGATGACGGTGATGATGAAGTTGATGATGATGATGATGATGATGGTGATGGCGAGAATGATGATGATGGTAATGTTAACCCTTTCATGCATAGAGGTCACTACAGTGTACAGCTCTTCAAAAGCTGTTTTCTTGTATATGCAAGAGTTTTGATGGCATAGTTGCACATCAGCCACTACAGTGGAAGCTGCTGCATCATCTCATACACTGACTGCTACCCAGGGGGAAGATAGTGCAAGTGGAAAAAAAAAAGAAAGACTGAAACCAAGATGGTCGACAGACAGCCAGAAACACCAAGTTGCTCATTTCTTTCTGTTCTATAAAAAGAAACCCTTACAGGTAGAAAAATATGGTGACACCAAGTAACATCAGTCATGCAATTGATACATCTTCAAGTATTGATTTTATATTGGGAGGAAATTATGATTAATCACATGTCCACTGAAGTGTACATCATGCATCACTAGCTATATTTCAACTACTGGACATGTAAATATATCTTTATAAAATTTGGGTTGAAAAAAAATAAAGTTCTTGTTTTTCCTGCCTAAAGAACACACAAAAATCCTGACTGAGGTTATCATAATTCATGCATGAAAGGGTTAATGATGATGGTGATGATCATGATGGTGATGGCGAGGGTGATGATGATGATGATGATGATGATGATGATGATGATGGCGAGGGTGATGATGATGGTGATGGTGGTGATGCAGATGATGATGATGGTGATGGCGAGGATGATGATGATGATGTCGATGGTGATGATGAAGTTGATGATGATGATGTCGATGTTGATGGTGATGAAGTTGATGTTGATGGTGATGATGAAGTTGATGTTTATGATGATGTCGATGATGGTGATGAAGTTGATGATGGTGATGATGGTGATGATGAAGTTGATGTTTATGATGATGTCGATGGTGATGATGAAGTTGATGTTTATGATGATGGTGATGAAGTTGATGATGATGATGGTGGTGATGATGAAGTTGATGTTTATGATGATGTCGATGGTGATGATGAAGTTGATGTTTATGATGATGGTGATGAAGTTGATGATGATGATGGTGGTGATGATGAAGTTGATGTTTATGATGATGTCGATGATGATGATGTCGATGTTGATGGTGAAGTTGATGTCAATGGTGATGATGATGTTGATGGTGATCATGGTGATCTCGTGCTTGGTTCAGAGCCTCTGTCTCTGTTTCAGTCTGTTTCTGCAGTCAGGTTTGAACCCCATCAACAGCAGCTCTTTCTCTGTGTGGAAAGAAAAGATCCTGAAGGAAGTAAAATAAACAAAGAGAGGGAGCAGCAGGGTGGGGGAGGTTACACAGCTGAGTGGAAAAATCAGAGTGAGTGTTAAGTTGGCCCCCAGGTATGCTCTCCACCCCCAATGACTGTTAGCTCAGTTTAGATTAGCCGCCCTGCAGCAGACTTAGACTAAATATGAAGCTGTTTCTGTTTAAAGACGATCAGCTTGAACTGGATCAACACATTCACATGAACTGCCAGCTGCCTGGGAACTCCATGAATACCCCCGACTGATACACGTAAATACCCCAGACTGATGCACGTAAATACCCCAGACTGATGCACGTAAATACCCCAGACTGATGCACGTAAATACCCCAGACTGATACACGTAAATACCCCAGACTGATACACGTAAATACCCCAGACTGATACCTAGACACAGCAGAGACCCCATCAGTCCTGCAGCTCCACGTCCACATGTTGGACCCTGTTAGAGACAGCTGATCTCCTGAATGGACTGATGACTGCGAGACTACCTTTGTTAGGGCTAACCTGTTCAATGACCCCTCACCTCATTGATGAAGAGAAACTGACATGTTTACTGATGGGGGGGGGGCTTTGTCACTGAATGCACAAATCTATGAGTTATGATTAGGTCACTTTTCCTTGTGTTTTATATTTTACAGATGCTGCAGCATCCAAACCAGTAAACGTATATACCATATTTATCATGTGTTCATGTGTGCACAGTTTAGTGTTCTAAGTGATCTAAGTGATGCCACTTAATATTTCTGCTTCACTACATTTATTTAGCAGCTTCAGTCACAGTCATTTAAATTAATTGTTTTTCACATAGAACATATGAGCTGATACATGGTCACAGATTAAACACCTTCTCGTATGTAAAATAGTTAAAATAATGATGCTATACAGACATGAATGCATCAGTAACAACATTAGTTGTTACTTTCAGTACTTTGGTTACTAACACTTTTCCTGAAGTAATATTTTCAGTGCAGGACTTGTACTTGTTACAGTGTGGTATTGTTGAAATAAGTAAATGATCTGAATACTTCCTCCGTCACAGTTTTTTACTCCTCCTCCTTCCTGCTGAAATATGCCTGTCAGTCCGGCAGAAATGTTTCCACCTTCGCTGTTGAAATTTGGTTAATTAGTGGTGGTTGTGTTTCTGGTAAAGCAGCAAAGCCCAGAATTCCCACTTTGCACCACTACACATTCCCACCATTCCCGAAAACCACATTTGATATCAGTCAGAGATCAATCAGAACCAAAGGAGTGTGTTATGGATTCATGCTGCGCACTGAAGTTCCACTGATACAAACCAAATTCCAACGTCTGTTCTCATTCACAGTCTGCTCTCATGTAGAACATAAGGTCTGGTCTGAAAACACCAAGAGCCAGAGAAAACCAGGACCCAGAAAACACCAGGAGCTGGGCTGCTGGAAAAGAACCAAAAGGTGGAGGAAGCACACTGCAGGAAAGGAAACGCTCCTAGAAACTCCCTCTTCTCCTTCAGTGGCTTTTTTAACTAAAGGTAAGGACTGAAGATTAATCAGATATTTTTTGAGTCGTTCTTCTTCACCAGACTTTTTCAATCAAAGTTTCAAAGGCATTTCCAAACATCTGAATCTAAATGTACAAACAAATGTAGTAAGTTTTAGCTGATGTCAGTTAATGTCACTGTCACCACTTCCTGTTTCACAGTAAAGGCCCACGCTGCCATCACATTAGATAGATAGAAATACTTTATTGATCCCCGGGGGGAAATTAAAGTACGTTTATAGGAAGTAATGAGTAACAGCAGCATAACACATCAACCTGAACTCTCCACAGAAAAAGAACAGGACAGAAAAACAGTTTTAATGTGGATCAGTCACATCTGGATGATACCTGATCTGTTCACAGAGTCACTGTTGGTGCTTCTACAAAAGTCTGGTCATCAGAGCTGATCAAACATACTTTTATTCAACAATCAGACGTCTTCACTGTCGTATCTGTCCTGAATTGCTGACTCAGTCTGACGGGTTTATTTAGACTTCAGACCTCCATCTGTCTGTCCTGTGTCCTCATACAGGAGGTGGATGCTTTAATGTTTTGGTGATTGACACACTTGAGCAGCTTTGAAAGGAAGCTGTGATTCAGTCTCATCAAACACAAAGCGTTTATTAAACAGCATTAAACGATGTCCTCTGTCTTTGTTCAGAAGACTGACAGTAAGAATGAAACAGCGTGGATCTGATCAGACAGAGCACTGCCATACAAGATACTCCATTAAACTGCAGCTTACATTCTTTACCCTGTGACCTTTGACCCCCCTGATGGAAGACATCACAAACAAATCAACAGGAGGAGACCCTCAGGACTTCTTCTGTGGTTTTACAACTGCTCTTAAAAACTTTACTAATGCCTGCATGGAAATTTCAGCTGCTGCAAGGTTTATAAACCTTTATTGAAACGTGTTGAGATGTTCATACAGAATTAAATTATATTTTTGACGGATGTTTCTTGCATGAACTGCAGCACCTGCAGAAGTTTCAGGATCAAAATGAGATATCTGTGCCCAGAGTTCTGTCTGCAGGACTTTTCTTTATGACTTTATAACGAGCTAGTTTATGGTTGACACCTGAGCTCTGACTGCCAGGTGATCACCTGCGGGCCCGACATTTGACAGCGGAGGGGGCTTCTGTGCCCGGTCTGTCCAACAGCCTGAAGTTAAACAACCTGCCTCCTGGTCAGAGGCACTAAAGACAAATCTGAGGTGTCTTCATAAAGAACTTAATATAAAGAGGAGCTGGACAATTAGTGAATGATGTCACTTATTTTATTATCAGCTGGTTCGGGTCCCAGTCTGTAGTTCATAGAGCTACAGCTGTGCTTTTTGGATCAGGTTTACATCTGAGTGGTTTGGTCATCTTTATACACTGAACAAAAATATAAAACGCAACACTTTTGTTTTTGCTCCCATTTTTCATGAGCTGAACTCAAAGATCTAAAACATTTTCTATATACAAAAAAACAACCATTTCACAAATATTGTTCACAAATCTGTCTAAATCTGTGTTAGTGAGCACTTCTCCTTTGCCGAGATAATCCATCCCACCTCACAGGTGTGGCATATCAAGATGCTGATTAGACAGCATGGTTATTGCACAGGTGTTCCTTAGGCTGGTCACAATAAAAGGCCATTCTGAAATGTGCAGTTTTGCTTCATTGGGGGGGTCAGAAAACCAGTCAGTATCTGGTGTGACCACCATTTGCCTCACATAGTGCGACACATCTCCTTCATAGAGTCGATCAGGTTGTTGATTATGGCCTGTGGAATGTTGGTCCTCTTCAATGGCTGTGCCAAGTTGCTGGATATTGGCAGGAACTGGAACACCCTGTCGTATACGCCGATCCAGAGCTTCCCAAACATGCTCAATGGGTGACATGTCCGGTGAGTAATCTGGCCATGCAAGAACTGGGATGTTTTCAGCTTCCAGGAACTGTGTACAGATCCTTGCAACATGGGGCCGTGCATTATCACGCTGCATCATGAGGTGATGGTCGTGGATGAATGGCACAACAATGGGCCTCAGGATCTCGTCACGGTATCTCTGTGCATTCAAAATGCCATCAATAAAATGCACCTGTGTTTGTTGTCCATAACATACGCCTGGCCATACCATAACCCCACTACCACCATGGGCCACTCCATCCACAACGTTGACATCAGCAAACCGCTCACCCACACGACGCCACACACGCTGTCTGCCATCTGCCCTGAACAGTGAAAACCGGGATTCATCCGTGAAGAAAACATCTCTCCAACGTGCCAGATGCCATCGAATGTGAGCATTTGCCCACTCAAGTCGGTTACGACGGCGAACTGCAGTCCGGTCAAGACCCCGATGAGGACGACGAGCATGCAGATGAGCTTCCCTGAGACGGTTTCTGACAGTTTGTGCAGAAATTCTTTGGTTATGCAATCCGATTGTTGCAGCAGCTGTCCGGGTGGCTGGTCTCAGACGATCTTGGAGGTGAACATGCTGGATGTGGAGGTCCTGGGCTGGTGTGGTTACACGTGGTCTGCGGTTGTGAGGCCGGTTGGATGTGCTGCCAAATTGTCTGAAACGCCTTTGGAGACGGCTTATGGTAGAGAAATGAACATTCAATTCACGGGCAACAGCTCTGGTGGACATTCCTGCAGTCAGCATGCCAATTGCACGCTCCCTCAAAACATGTGACATCTGTGGCTTTGTGCTGTGTGATAAAACTGAACATTTCAGAGTGGCCTTTTATTGTGACCAGCCTAAGGAACACCTGTGCAATAATCATGCTGTCTAATCAGCATCTTGATATGCCACACCTGTGAGGTGGGATGGATCATCTTGGCAAAAGAGAAGTAATCACTAACACAGATTTAGACAGATTTGTGAACAATATTTGAGAGAAATGGTTGTTTTTTGTATATAGAAAATGTTTTAGATCTTTGAGTTCAGCTCATGAAAAATGGGAGCAAAAACAAAAGTGTTGCATTTATATTTTTGTTCAGTGTATCTCTGATATATTTCTGGTTTGAGGACCTGAGGGTTTGGTTAGAGTCTGGGGTCTTTGGATCACCTGCTACGCTCAGTCTAAAATCTGTGATTCTGACTAAAAGCTGGTTATTTACTGTTGACTCGGTTAACTCTGAGCGTGTTTATGAGACAGAAACATGTAAAGAAACATCAGACTGTTTCAGGAGGGAGAAGAAGAAAAGTAGTTCCTGTCTGATCGTGTCTATCTGACCACCCTGTTGTGTTTATCATCCTGAAGGCTAACTGACAGTTTGTGCATTTTTGAAATAATAAAAGATGATCATTTCTGATTATCATCACAAAGTCTCCTCTTGTAATTCCGAGCTGCAGAGAAGGAACTGGCCGTATCAGACTGTAAAAGTATAGACATGATGAGGAATCCATGAAGAGTATATGAGAGAAAAGGGAATGACTTTAATGCTATTCGCTTCATACTAATGTGTTTTCCCTCAAAATGGATCGATATCTGCAACCTCCCTCAGTCAGGAGGACCGGCCTGTCCTGATGGAGAGCTCTGAACAATCTAACAGGTGTTAAAGGTAGAAATATGATGAGAGAGGCCTACTGCACCATCAGTGGATCTGTTTATTTTGGTTACTCTCAGTCAGGAGGACTGGTTGGTTGGTTTAGGGTTAGGCTTAGGGTGACACATTCAGAGCTCTGATACTATAAACTGGATGCATTCTCATTCTACTCTCTAACAATCAAGGTTTTGGAGGCGGTATTGGAGGCGATCTGAGGTGGTAACTGATGTGATCCGGTTACTGGCAGCTCCCAGAAAAAAAAAAATCTGAAACCCTGAACATTAGCTCTTCTGGCGCAGGTCGGGGGGGTTAAGGAAAAGCCTGGCTTATTTTGATCAGCCTCGCTGGTTCAAGTGGCTCACATGACTCCCTGTTTAGTAACCACAGTAACTGATGTTCTCGTACAATATTTGTACAGCACAGTATTGTTTTTGCAGTATTTACTTTGTCCGTACATCTTCATCTCTTCTTCTCTGAGGAACTCTGTTGTGGGCAGGTGTTGTTGATGGGCACTGTGGTGGTAAGGATAAGGGTTTACAGCTGTTCAGTGGACATTGATTCAGGCTGTTTGTCTTCACAGAGAATGAAGTGGGAGATGGATGAGATGACAGTTAACATTACTGATGTTAATGTAAACAACAGACCCTAAACACACCGTCAGTTTTATTATTATAATCTCTCAGAGCTGCTGTGGTGACAAAGATGAAACTGATCTGAAATCAGCTAACCTCAGAGGACCAGATCAGCTAACCTCAAAGGACCAGATCAGCTAATCTTAAAGGACCAGATCAGATAACCTTAAAGGACCAGATCAGATAACCTTAAAGGATCAGAGAGTAAGACGTCTCCAGTCTGATCAGCTGATCGCTACGGAGTTCCATGGTGACAGCAGTGTATAGTTGACATACTCAGTGTGGATAGACTGTTTGATGTTATGTTATGTGATGCGACCATCGTGCCCTCACTTGCTGCTCGGATTGAATGTGCGCCACAGCGACTGTCATTCAAATGAGACTTATCAAATGAATTGAGATATTATCCTCTATCCGTCTTGATGGGGAAACCCCGTCTGTTCTGTTGCTTCCTCCGTGTGTAAGAAAACTAATCCTCTAAAACAGCAGTGGCAATTCCCAGCAAGCTGGAGACACTTGAACACAACTCAGACACCTATAACAATAACCTGTGTGTGTGTGTGTGTGTGTGTGTGTGTGTGTGTGTGTGTGTGTGTGTGTGTGTGTGTGTGTGTGTGTGTGTGTGTGTGTGTGTGTGTGTGTGTGTGTGTGTGTGTGTGTGTGTGTGTGTGTGTGTGTGTGTGTGTGTGTGTGTGTGTGTGTGTGCGCAGTTTTCCACTCTGGCTTCTCACAGTTTTTCCATCTCTGTTCACTTCTACAGCGTATTGATACAAACACACCTCTGCTCTTTGTTCTCTGTGTTCTATCTATTCTCTGTTTTCTATCTGTTCTCTGTGTTATATCTGTTCTCTCTGTTCTGTGTTCTCTCTGTTCTATCTGTTCTCTGTGTTCTCTGTTCTTTGTTCTCTGTGTTCTATCTGCTCTCTGTTCTGTGATCTATCTGTTCTCTCTGTTCTGTGTTCTCTGTTCTATCTGTTCTCTGTTATGTCTGTTCTCTCTGTTCTGTGTTCTATCTGTTCTTTGTTCTCTGTGTTCTATCTGCTCTCTGTTCTATCTGTTCTCTGTGTTCTATCTGCTCTCTGTTCTGTGATCTATCTGTTCTCTCTGTTCTGTGTTCTCTGTTCTATCTGTTCTCTGTTATGTCTGTTCTCTCTGTTCTGTGTTCTATCTGTTCTCTGTTCTTTGTTCTCTGTGTTCTATCTGCTCTCTGTTCTATCTGTTCTCTGTGGTCTATCTGTTCTCTGAGTTCTATCTGTTCCCTGTGTTCTATCTGTTCTCTCTGTTCTCTCTGTTGTCTTTGTTCTATCTGCTCTCTGTTCTATCTGTTCCCTGTGTTCTATCTGTTCTCTCTGTTGTCGCCAATTCACAACAGCGTTATCTCAAGACTCTTTCCATAAAGAGCAGGTCTAGACCAAACTCTTAATTAGAGAGAGACCAACGATTCAGGAATTCAACATTAAGGATTCAAGAATCCCCACATGAGCAGCATCAGATATTATATTGAGCAACAGTGGAGGAAGAACTCCCCTTTAACAGGAAGAAACCTCAAACAGACCCAGGATCAATGTGGGTGGCTTCTGTAGGGGTCCATATTGGGTGGAGGTTGGACAGAGAGAGAGAGAGAGAGAGAGAGAGAACAAACGGCAACCAATGTACTAACAGTGACTATAGCACTAACAATAGGAATGTGACTAACAGATTAGCAGTATGATATTATTGAAAAACATTACGAGTGGCTGACGATCCGCATCAGTGATTCATGAAGCAGAGAACCACATCAGCAGGACCAGGACCAGGATCTACAGGAACCTGAGAGATGAGAAAAGCACAGAAAGGCTCCGAGGAAGATAGCAAGTTAGGGGCAGACATTTGGCTGACATGAGACATAATGATGGAGAGGAAGAGGAGGAGAGAGAAGCCCAGTGCATCATGGGAGTCCCCCGGCAGTCTGAGCCTATAGCAGCATAACTAGGGGCTGGTCCAAGACCTGATTCAGCCCTAAACTATATGCCTTGTCAAAAAGGATGGTTTTTAGTCTACTCTGAAATGTAGAGAGGGTGTCTGCCCCCTGAACTCAAACTGGAAGGGGGTTCCACAGGAGAGGAGCCTGATAGCTGAAAGCTCTGGCTCCATCACTACTTTAGAGGACTTTAGGAACCACCAGTAGGCCTCCAGTCTGGGAGCACAGGGCAGTTAAAGGACAAATCCTGATCAAATAAGACTCCCAGATTCCTCCCAGTGGAGCTGGAGGCCAGAGTGATGCCATCCAGAGCAGTTATGTTGGTGGAAAAGGTGTCTCTGAGGTGTCTGGGGCCGAGCAGAATAACTTCAGTTTAGTCTGAGTTTAGCAGCAGAAAGTTGCTGCTCATCCAGGACTTTATGTCCTTAAGGCAGATTTGGAGTTTAGCCAACTGATTGGATTCATCAGGCTTTATTGATAAATATAATTGGGTATCATCTGCATAACAGTGGAAATTAATGGTGATCTTCCTGATAATATTGCCCAGAGGAAGCATATATAAGGTAAATAGTATCGGTCAAAGCACGGAACCTTGTGGAACTCCATGTCTAACCTTAGTGTGGACAGAGGCCTCATTGTTAATGTGTACAAACTGAAATCGATCTGATCAATAGGACTTAAACCAGCTTAATGTGGTTCCTTTTATACCGATGAACTGTTCCAGTCTCTGTAACAGGATGTGATGGTCAATGGTGTCAAAAGCAGCACTCAGGTCTAACAAGACCAGGACAGAGAGAAGTCCTCTGTCTGATGCACTCAGGTCTAACCAGACCAGGACAGAGAGAAGTCCTCTGTCTGATGCACTCAGGTCTAACCAGACCAGGACAGAGAGAAGTCCTCTGTCTGATGCCATAAGGAGGTCTGTAACCTTCACCAGTGTCTCTGTGCTGTGGTTCGCTCTAAAACCTGACTGAAGATCCTCTAATAGACTATTAGAGTTTAGAAAATTACACAGCTGATTAGCTACGACTTACTCCAGGATCTTGGAGAGAAAGGGAAGGTTGGATGAAGGTCTATAGTTAGCTAATACACCTGAATCAGGAGTGGGCTTTTTCAGGAGAGGTTTATCTGTTCTCTTTGTTCTATCTGTTCTCTGTGTTCTATCTGTTCTCTCTGTTCTCTGAGTTCTATCTGATCTCTGCGTTCTCAACTTGGTTCTAATACTAGGTACTTTTCTTGATTTCATTTTCCACTGCACATGATCTTTGGATCAAGGTTTTCTTAGCTGGTCGCCATAGCAATACCAAGTAAGTGACATCATCAGTGCGAGAAAAACGCACAGGACTGGCAACTGATCATCGGCAACCAAGCGGAGGGACGCCATCAGTTGACCCCGTCGCTGTTTTGAGGGCAGCCATTTTTTAGAATCTGGGTCGAGTGAATAAGAAACCGAGGTCACGATTGAAGGATCCTCGGCTGCTTAGAACGGCGGGTTAGTGAACTATGTCCTCGTCGTGATGGTGACGATTCAAGTGACGATTCTCTCTGACCAATCAGTGGGCTGCAGTATTTTCACTCCACCTTAAAAAAATAGAAATCAATAGACCTCGTCCATGTGCCTGGTGCGGAAGTGCAGAGACTGTGCATAAACAAAATTTTACAGTGAGGCGCAGATGAAATGGATGAGAGCTCAGGCTTCATGTAGCAGATGCTGTCTTTACAGAACAGATGATGGCCCAGCAGGATGATGATTATTATTATCATTATTATAAATGAACACATAAAGGAAATAATGTTTCCAGCGGTTCCCGTGCTGTTTGGAGAAGTGAGGTTTTCCAGGGACATGGCGGTGACTCAGTGCTGAGGGCGACGGCAGCTCATGATAAACTGTTGATGCATTTTTCTCTCTGTGTCTCACCTGAGGCTCCGACTCTGGAATGTGACTCTGCGTTTAATACAAAAGCTCCATTTAAAAGCAGCCTCATAAAACAAAGCAGTGGTTCGAGTGAGTGACGGAGTCTGGGTGGTCTGCCTCCTCATCCGGGGGTGGGGCCGGGGGGGGACCATTGATTTATGAGATCTGATAAAGAACATTTCCACTGTACAGTCCTGTTGTTACTGTCTCACTCTGCTGTTCTGACTGGCATAAAAACATGAGAGTTTTTATCAGAGTTTGGTCAGGTGTCGACCGTCTGCTGTTTGGACTTTTAAGTCAGACAGAACTGAAATTATCATGTTTGAACAAAACAGATGTTTTTATCAAACCTGAGTGAATAATTATTATTTGTGTGAGTAGTGACGCCAACTGAGTCGGCGGCGGCCAGCTCTACTGCACATTTGAACAGCAGGATAAAGCCTTTGCGTCTCCTGCTACTAACCCTTTATCTCTGAAACAGTCCATCCTGTGTCTGACTGAGTCGGTTGTTGTCCAGTGGTGTCCAGTGTCCGTGGTCCCAGCGGACCGAGCTGCTCACCATAACCTTCTGCTCGTCATCTAACACAGAGTCAGAATCAGAATCAGCCCACTGTGTCTCTGAGGGGGGCCAGACAGGTCTGGGGGGGCAGACAGGTCTGAAGGGGGCCTAACAGGTCTGAGGGGGGCAGACAGGTCTGAAGGGGGGCAGACAGGTCTGAAGGGGGCCTAACAGGTCTGAGGGGGCCAGACAGGTCTGAAGGGGGCCTAACAGGTCTGAGGGGGGCAGACAGGTCTGAAGGGGGCCTAACAGGTCTGAGGGGGGCAGACAGGTCTGAAGGGGGCCTAACAGGTCTGAGGGGGGCAGACAGGTCTGAGGCACTTTGGTGAATGACAGATTTTAAAGCTTCACCCGCTGAGACACTCAGTGGCCCAAATCAAACAGAGACTGTTGTTATCGTCAGAGAGGCTGCCCCCCCCCCATCCACTGTTATCTATGTCCATGTGTCTGTTACAGTGTGTGTGTGTGTGTGTGTGTGTGTGTGTTAGAGGTCAGCTGGTTTATTTTAGGGAGCAGCAGATATGAAGCATCCGTTAACGCTGCAGTGTGCAGGATGTTTTCTCCACTGGGTCATTTAAAGGTTCGTCTTTAACGTCACATTAAAAGCGGCACGTTTCTCTTTGTTAACGGACAGGTTCACATGTTTTAAACATGTTCCTGTGTTTTTAACGCTCACCTGTGTATGTGAAGAGACACTAAGAGACATGGGGGAGAAAATCTACAAGAGGTTAATACGTTCCAGCCTGCTCCAGCTAACCGCTCACCTGAACCTGGCCACTGCTAAACAGACCAGTACTGAGTTTTGTGTGCCACCAGACTGTTTGAAGTAAACAGAATCAAGTTAATTTCCCTGTTTTCAGTTCTTCAGTCTGAAACCGAGGAAAAACAGATGTGAGCAGATCTGATGACAAACGGTCTGATCAGGTTTATTTGATATATGGTGACTTTAAACTGCTGGAATCTGTCATCACTCACACTTAAAAGTCCTTAACTGCATCAGTTTTATTCTTAATTTAATTTCCAGGATTTCGTTCCCAAAGTGTTTTCTGCTGCTCAAACAGATTCAAGTAAAAACTCAAATGTTGCTCCGAGATTTAAGGCTCTCGGTTTCCACCGATAAAACTTCTCCTGCTTCCACAGAAGCTCACTGAACGGACTTCAGCCTGTTCAACGCGCTTCGATAAATGGCGGACTGCTCCTTTAACTCGGATCCGGTTTTGCCTCTCGGAGTCTGGAACCGGACTCCACGCTGATGAGTCCGCCCGTTTCTGGACTCTGGCGGGCTGCAGGTGTGGGTGCGGATCTGCACGTGTCTGGTTTCTCTCCTCCGGGAGGGGCGGGGACAGTTCGGGGGGGGGGCGGTGATGAAGAGGAGGAGCAGCTGGTCTCGGTTCAGTCTGTCGCAACGTTTTCTTCTTTTCTTTGTTCACATGAAAAGTTCTGATGGACAAACTGTAATCGGATCACACCGGACCAAAACCGGAATTAACGTGGATTAAAGGCGGGGGAGCAGCAGGACCCGGAGCAGAACCCGGGGCAGGACCCGGACCCGGAGCAGATAGGAGGGTTTTGGGGTGCTTGGATCAGAGTTCGGATCATGGGTTGGTAGGACGGACGGACTCAGAGGAAACCTTTTTTCGGTCTCCATGGGGATGGGAGGCTTTCTTGCCAGCTGAGGACCTGGTCGGACCCGGACCCGTTTCGATACCCTGTATTGATCGTGTATTGATCGGCGGGATGGCCGCGCTCCTCCTGCTGCTACTTGCGCTCTGGACTTGCGAACACGCCAAAAGCGCGTTCCCGCAGCGACACTCCTACAGCCTGTACGCCGACGGGCACGCGCATGGAGCTCGCGCTGCCAGTAGACACAAGTAGGTTGACACGTGCACATAAAGCTTGATGATGGTGATGGTGATGATGGTGAGGGTGGAGACTGAGGAGGAGGAGGTGACGTCAGGGTTTGATGACCTCACCACAGAAGAGTGTGTGTGTGTGTGTGTGTGTGTGTGTGTGTGTGTGTGTGTGCGTGCACCTGTGTAGCAGATGTTTTATTGTGAAAGGGTGGACAGGAAGTATCAGAAGGCTGCTGGTCTGATTCTGCTGTGTTTCCACGGTAACGGAGTCACTGTCCTGGTCTGACCTGGTTCAGGTGTGCTGGGGTCTGAGACCAAGTGCTGAACACAGTGGACCAGGCCTTTAGCTACACAAACACACACACACACACACACTCACACACTCCTCGACATGATCAACTGAACAGACTTTTATTGTAACAAACAACACAGTTGATGAGGTGATGATGAGGAGGCTGTGACCTTTATCACATTAACACTCAGACATGTCCTGCTGGTCTCATATGGACTCAGAAACAATTAAATGATCTTTGCTCCAGTTATCAGGGTATCACACTGTTCAGGCTCCCTGGGAAAGCCTACTCCAGGGTGCTGGAATAGAGGCTTTGCCCAATTGTGGAACCTCGGATTCAAGAGGAACAATGTGGATTCCGTCCTGGTTGTGGAACAGTGGACCAGGCCTCTACCCTTGCGGGGTTGTTGGAGGGGTCATGGGACCCAGTTAACGTGCTTTGTAGACTTGGAGAAGGTCTGTGGGAGAGTGTCATGTGACCTGGGTGAATGCCGGTCGGAGGGTCATGTGACAGGTGGGTCATGATATGAAACATCACCTCTGGTATAAAGCAATGTCAGTGATGATGTCACTATTGACGTCATGAGGGTGCATGCTTTGGTTTTATAGCAAAGCCACTGAAAACGCTGGATGTTCTGGTTCAGTCAGCTGGTGAAGGTCAGCGGCCGCCATCCAATCAGCTAACAGACACAGGACGCTGATGACGGCAGACAGAGTCAGTGTGGATTCAACGACAGCTAACAGATCACTCACTGGTCCCTCAAGTGTTGCCTCCTATGTGGGTTCACAGTTATCATTATTATTATTATTATTATTATTATTATTACAGTTGGGGTGGACCCCTCAGGGTCACGGTTCAGGATCTCAGGTTTCATCAAATGTTTGTCTCTGGAGGCTAAAACAGGAAGTTTTTTTCTCAAAGGTTCAACATTTGAACAGATGAAAGAATGATGTGGAGGTCAACCTGTTGCATGACAGATAGATGCTGATGGACCTCATCTGTCTGACAAACTGAACTCTGTTCAGCTTCAGAGACATCAAACAGGTCTGCATCTCAGCAGCTCCTCATCTCATGTCTGTTTCTAAAACACTTCCTTTTCACTGAGGTTGGTCACTTCCCATTGCCAGACCACCTGCCCCCGACCTCCAACCACCTGCTTCCAGAGCCCAACCCCCCCCGGTTTGTTGATGTTCCTGATGGTTGTTGGTTCCTGATGGTTGTTGATTCCTGATGGTTGTTGGGTCCTGATGTTTGTAGGGTCCTGATGGTTGTTGGGTCCTGATGGTTGTTGGGTCCTGATGTTTGTTGGGTCCTGATGGTTGTTGGTTCCTGATGGTTGTTGGTTCCTGATGGTTGTTGGTTCCTGATGGTTGTTGATTCCTGATGGTTGTTGGGTCCTGATGTTTGTAGGGTCCTGATGGTTGTTGGGTCCTGATGGTTGTAGGGTCCTGATGGTTGTTGGGTCCTGATGGTTGTTGGGTCCTGATGTTTGTAGGGTCCTGATGGTTGTTGGGTCCTGATGGTTGTTGGTTCCTGATGGTTGTTGATTCCTGATGGTTGTTGATTCCTGATGGTTGTTGGGTCCTGATGGTTGTTGATTCCTGATGGTTGTTGGGTCCTGATGGTGGTGTGATTGATTGGACTCCTTGTGAGCTGCTCTGGATAAAGTGTCGAATAATTAAATGGAATGAGATATTCTTTTTTTAAGTGGCTAGGGGCCACGCCTATACCGTCGGTTCTATGGCTCTTTGGGAAGAATCAGCTCAAACATATCAGCATTCACATGAACGATGTTAGGTAAACATCGACTTCCTGTGTGAACACACATTTTGTGAGTTAGTGTTTGTGTGTGCAGGAGGACGGAGCTGGAAGAATTCAAATCTGTTTTCTTTGTATGAGACTAATAATGTTTCTGTGTTTTTGTTCTGGTGCCTGACAAATGAATGTTATAAAACTAAAGCTGGGTGAAATGTGGACCCAGCTCATGTTCATCTTTAGATGTAACAGAAGTTGTGTTTTGAGAATCAGAATTGCCCGTGTGAAGACCAGGCAAACATGTCGAGCATGTTTCCTTCTGTGGCTGTGGCTCAGAGGTAGAGTGGGCCAATCCCCAGCTCCTATGGGTTAGCATGTCGAAGTGTCCTAGGGCAAGACACGGAACCCCAACCTGCTCCTGAAGCAGCTTCAGTGTGTAAATGTGTGTGAAAGAAAAGTCTCCTCCATCTTAGATTCCTCTTGTGTGAACGAATGAATGATGTGTGAATGAGGATTTGATATAAAAGCGCTTTGAGTAGTTGACATGACTAGAAAGGTTCTATACAGATACAGACCATTTACAATTCTGCATTAAGGACTTGCAGTAATTTAACCTGCCGTAGTTCACACACACGTTAACAAGCTGACTGTGTTTTTCTTCACTACTTTTCTTGGTGCATTACTTCCTCCTGATGACCAAAGGAGTCACTGGGGTGGACCCAGTCACTGGAAAAACAAATCGACAGCACGAAACTCCACAGAGAAACCTTTACGTCAAAGGACATACACACATATACACACAAACAGAAACTCTCACACTCATACACACGCATTTATACACACACACTAAGACAGTGATGTCACTCTCTTTGCAGGAAATGAATCATTGGGGCGTTTGTTTTACTTTGCTGCTGATGACATCACAGCTGCTTTGCTGCCAGATAGAGATGCATGGTTGTGTGTATTTGTGTCTGTGTGTGTTTTTCAGTTTGAATTTGTGTGTGTGTGTTTCTGTAGAAGCTCTAGTTTTCTCTATGGACTCTGGTTGATGGTTCAAGGTTGAAGTTTCATTTCCCTGCACCGTGAAGTTTAAAACCTATTAGAAAACATGAAAAACATCATGCATCATCCTGCTCTCTGATTGGCTGTTGTATGCTCACACACTGACAGAGATAAACGAGCAGTTAAATGGCTGTTAAGTTATAGACAGGAAGTGATGTCATTATGTTGAGTCTTCTTTCTTTGAGGTTGTCTGAGTTTGTTTACATTTATACTCTGGTTTTTGATATTTGTTCCTTTCCTGTGATCAACCCTAACGCATCTGGACATTAAACATTTAAACATCTGGACGCAAAAAATTCAAACATCTGGACATTAGAAATTCAAACATCTGGACGTTAAACATTTTAACATCTGGGCATTAAACATTTTTAACATCTGGATCTGCTTGTCAGAATCAGAATTATTTTATTGTCATTGTGCACGAAGCACAATGAAATTGAAATAAAAACAGCAGCTCTCATGGGCAGTGCAAAAACAACGAAAAGGTGCAAAAAGACAGAATGTGCAAAGATGAAATAGTGCAAAAAGAAATTAAATAGACTAATTCAGTTCACGGGGGGTAGGGGTATTTACATTGGAGGAATAAAGAAATATATACAAAAATATATTCTATATATTGTGAGGTTAAATTCCTGCTTGTTGTTGTGGATTCCAGAAAAAATCAACATAATTTGATTTAAACACAAAGACGCAGTTCGTCTGCTGCTGATCCAACATGGCTGACACAGACACACATTCATCCTCATCACACAATGATGACATAAGCACATGACACCAGTACCATGCGCTGAACATTTCCTGAGATTTTATTTACAACAGCGCGCGCGCGCACACACACACACACACGCCGACAATGACTGTGTCATTAATTAAGAGTGTGAGTGTGCATTAGTGAGTTGATTTGCAGGATGTTTGTATGAACTGAACACAAACATGGAAACAGAGACTCTGTCAGGAAAATGTGATCTTTTTCTCTGTGTCTCTTCAGATGAGCTGTGTCTACAGACACTTTTTGTTTAAAGACAGTTTACAGATATTCTGCCAGTGCCCTGTAGCATCAACCACCCAAAGACATCTGCACATGCTCAGTTCTGAACTCGCTCCACCCAAACAGATGTTTGTCATTTAACTGTGGAGCTGCATCTGACAACAGAGAAACTCATGAATACATCAGAAATATATTTATCAGCCCTCAGTATCGAATATGATTGTAATGAAAAGTTCGTCCTCAGTTATGATGTTTTCACTCTTGCGTTTCTGTTGTCAGAGATTTTGAATGTGGTGTGATGATCTCTTTGAGGCTGAACATGAACTCCAAAGATTTGACTGATGACAGTCTGAAGACAGGAAGTGGAAACTGTGTCCGTGGAGATGAAGTTCACTTTTGATGTGTGAACTGTATTTTCAGGGGAGGTTAAATGTTTTTAATAGAAACAAGTCTTGGATTCTGTTCAGATCGGCATTCAGGTAAGTCTCGACCTACTTGCTGATTGGTTGGTTTTTGGAAGTTAAATTCCAACTTTTTGTTGAAGCAGACAGAACAAGCTAACGTTTAGGTGAACTCGCTCACAGCTGTAGGTTACCTGTAGCACCTGTAACATGTTGGAGATTTAGATCTTCTGTTTAATGGCCGTCCTCTCCTCACAGATACAAGCCTCTGATAATCAATAGGCTTTTATTGATTGGTCAATTATCACTCTGAACACCAACTAACTTAATATTCTTGTGTTTTTGTGTTTATGCTGCCAGCAGTAAAGATCATGTGACTGACACCTGTGTGTGTGTGTGTGTGTGTGTGTGTGTGTGTGTGTGTGTGTGTTTAGGAACTGGTGTGCATTTGTGGTTACAAAGACGGTGAGCTGTGTGGTCGAGGACGGAGTGGAAACCTATGTGAAGCCTGATTATCATCCTTGCAGCTGGGGGAGCGGACAGTGCAGCAGGGTGGTGGTGTGAGTGCATCCACGTACACACACACACACACACCAGGACTGATGGTACGCTGACTTCACACCAGGACTGATGGTACGCTGACTTCACACCAGGACTGATGGTACGCTGACTTCACACAGGACTGATGGTACGCTGACGTCACGCAGGACTGATGGTACGCTGACTTCACACAGGACTGATGGTACACTCTGATGTCACACAGGACTGATGGTACGCTGACTTCACACAGGACTAATGGTACGCTGACTTCACACAGGACTGATGGTACACGCTGACGTCACACAGGACTGATGGTACACGCTGACGTCACACAGGACTGATGGTACGCTGACGTCACACAGGACTGATGGTACACTCTGACGTCACACAGGACTGATGGTACGCTGACGTCACAACTAGATGGTACACGCTGACATCACACAGGACTGATGGTACACGCTGACGTCACAACTAGATGGTACACGCTGACGTCACACAGGACTGATGGTACACTGACTTCACACAGGACTAATGGTACGCTGACTTCACACAGGACTGATGGTACACGCTGACGTCACACAGGACTGATGGTACACTTTGATGTCACACAGGACTGATGGTACGCTGACGTCACACAGGACTGATGGTACACTCTGACGTCACACAGGACTGATGGTACGCTGACGTCACAACTAGATGGTACACGCTGACATCACACAGGACTGATGGTACACGCTGACGTCACAACTAGATGGTACACGCTGACGTCACACAGGACTGATGGTACACTGACTTCACACAGGACTGATGGTACGCTGACTTCACACAGGACTGATGGTACACGCTGACGACACACAGGCCTGATGGTACACTCTGACGTCACACAGGACTGATGGTACGCTGACTTCACACAGGACTGATGGCACACGCTGACTTCACACAGGACCGATGGCACACGCTGACTTCACACAGGACCGATGGTACACGCTGACGTCACACAGGACCGATGGTACATGCTGACGTCACACAGGACCGATGGTACATGCTGACGTCACACAGGACCGATGGCACACGCTGACGCTGACGTCACACAGGACCGATGGTACACGCTGACGTCACACAGGACCGATGGTACACGCTGACGTCACACAGGACCGATGGTACACGCTGACGTCACACAGGACTGATGGTACACGCTGACGTCACACAGGACTAATGGTACACTGACTTCACACAGGACCGATGGCACACGCTGACTTCACACAGGACTAATGGTACGCTGACTTCACACAGGACCGATGGTACACGCTGACGTCACAACTAGATGGTACATGCTGACGTCACACAGGACTGATGGTACACGCTGACGTCACACAGGACCGATGGTACACGCTGACGTCACAACTAGATGGTACATGCTGACGTCACACAGGACTGATGGTACACGCTGACGTCACACAGGACTGATGGCACGCTGACTTCACACAGGACTGATGGTACACGCTGACGTCACACAGGACTGATGGTACACTTTGATGTCACACAGGACTGATGGTACGCTGACTTCACACAGGACTAATGGTACGCTGACTTCACACAGGACTGATGGTACACGCTGACGTCACACAGGACTGATGGTACACTTTGATGTCACACAGGACTGATGGTACGCTGACGTCACACAGGACTGATGGTACACTCTGACGTCACACAGGACCGATGGTACGCTGACGTCACACAGGACTGATGGTACACGCTGACTTCACACAGGACCGATGGTACACGCTGACGTCACACAGGACCGATGGTACACGCTGACTTCACACAGGACCGATGGTACACGCTGACGTCACACAGGACTGATGGTACACGCTGACGTCACAACTAGATGGTACATGCTGACGTCACACAGGACTGATGGTACACGCTGACGTCACACAGGACCGATGGTACACGCTAACGTCACACAGGACCGATGGCACACGCTGACTTCACACAGGACCGATGGCACACGCTGACTTCACACAGGACCGATGGCACACGCTGACGTCACACAGGACCGATGGTACACGCTGACGTCACACAGGACCGATGGTACACGCTGACGTCACACAGGACCGATGGTACACGCTGACGTCACAACTAGATGGTACACGCTGACGTCACACAGGACCGATGGCACACGCTGACTTCACACAGGACCGATGGTACACGCTGACGTCACACAGGACCGATGGTACACGCTGACTTCACACAGGACCGATGGTACACGCTGACGTCACACAGGACCGATGGTACACGCTGACTTCACACAGGACCGATGGTACACGCTGACGTCACACAGGACCGATGGTACACGCTGACTTCACACAGGACCGATGGTACACGCTGACGTCACACAGGACTGATGGTACACGCTGACGTCACAACTAGATGGTACATGCTGACGTCACACAGGACTGATGGTACACGCTGACGTCACACAGGACCGATGGCACACGCTAACGTCACACAGGACCGATGGCACACGCTGACTTCACACAGGACCGATGGCACACGCTGACTTCACACAGGACCGATGGCACACGCTGACGTCACACAGGACCGATGGTACACGCTGACGTCACACAGGACCGATGGTACACGCTGACGTCACAACTAGATGGTACACGCTGACGTCACACAGGACCGATGGCACACGCTGACTTCACACAGGACCGATGGTACACGCTGACGTCACACAGGACCGATGGTACACGCTGACTTCACACAGGACCGATGGTACACGCTGACGTCACACAGGACCGATGGTACACGCTGACTTCACACAGGACCGATGGTACACGCTGACGTCACACAGGACCGATGGCACACGCTGACTTCACACAGGACCGATGGTACACGCTGACTTCACACAGGACCGATGGTACACGCTGACGTCACACAGGACCGATGGTACACGCTGACGTCACACAGAACTGATGACACATGCTGACTTCACACAGGACTGATGGTACACTGACTTCACACAGGACTGATGGCACACGCTGACTTCACACAGGACTGATGGTACACTGACGTCACACAGGACTGATGGCACACGCTGACGTCACACAGGACTGATGGTACATGCTGACATCTCAGAGAAATCCTCAGTCTGTGTCTTTAGTCAGACTTTCTGTTGAACTCCCAGCTGTTCTGATAATTCAAACATCTCTTTCTCCCACAGTCATTGGTTTTCTTTCATTTCTCTGCAGCTATCGAACCTACATGAGGCCGCGGTACAAAGTGGCCTACAAAATGGTGACAGAGATGGAGTGGAGGTGTTGCCAGGGTTACAGTGGTGAGGACTGCAATGATGGAGGTCCTGTTGGAGGTGCGGGGACCCAGATTTCCACCACCAGGCCTCAGCCCAGACCAGGACAGGGAGGAGGGACGAGCTATGGGCCGGGAGGAGGAGGTTATCGAGGAGGCAGTTCTGCATCTGGACATAATGGAGGACACAGCGGTGAGTGGATTCTCATTTATATTTCTCATTTATATTTATTTCTTCATAGCTGAGCCTGAAAGGGGAAACACTGTGAATGTTACTGTACAGGTGGGGTGAACTCAACTGAGCACATTAGGCCGAATGTCCAACAGAAACTGGTGCTTGATTTTATTTAGCTTTCCTAGTTAGACCAGCACAGTGCTGATCTTTTTTATTTATTTGGGGTCCAACTCAATCAATCTTTATTCATATAGTGCCAGTTCATAACAGCATTATCTCAGACTCTTTCCATAAAGAGCAGCTCAGACCAAACTCTTTAATTAAGAAACACAACGATTCAAGAATTCAACATTAAGGATTCAAGAATCCCCACAGAGCAGCATCATATTAGATTAGGATGCAGTGGAGGAAGAACTCCCCTTTAACGGGGAGAACTCCCCTTTAACAGGAAGAAACCTCGAACAGAACCAGGTTCAGAGGGGGGCGGCTTTCTTTCGGGGTCCGTGTTGGGTGGGGGTTGGAGAGAGAGAGAGAGAGAGAGACAAAGACTGACAGTAGGAATCTGACTGATACGGATCAATATGGTAACATTGATAAACATGACAATAGTTAATATACAATATCAGTATATTATAATATCAGTAAAAAGTGTCGGTGGCCGACGATCCGCGGCAGGAGAACCAGGACCAGGATCCACAGGAATCTGAGAACCACAGCAGGAGAACCAGGAACAGGATCCACAGGAACCAGAGGACCACAGCAGGAGAACCAGGACCAGGATCCACAGGAACCAGAGAGACTGCCACTAACTTGCTATCTTCCCCGGAGCCTTTCTGTGCTTTCTCATCTCTCAGGTTCCTGTAGATCCTGGTCCTGGTCCTGCTGATGTGGTTCTCTGCTTCATGAATCACTGCTGCGGCTCGTCGGCCACTTGTCATGTTTTTCAATAATATCACACTGCTAATCTTTTAGTCACACTCCTATTGTTAGTGCTATAGTCACTGTTAGTACATTGGTTGCTGTTTGTGTTCTCTCTCTCTCTCTCTCTCTCTCTCTCTCTGTCCAACCTCCACCCAATATGGACCCCTACAGAAGCCGCCCACATTGATCCTGGGTCTGTTCGAGGTTTCTTCCTGTTAAAGGGGAGTTTTTCCTCCACTGTTGCTCAATCTAATCTCTGATGCTGCTCATGTGGGAATTCTTGAATCCTTAATGTTGAATTCCTGAATCGTTGGGTCTCTCTCTGTAATTAAAGAGTTTGGTCTAGACCTGCTCTTTATGTAAAGCGTCTTGAGATAACGCTGTTGTGAATTGGTGCTATATAAATAAAGATTGATTGATTAATTGATTGATTGATTGACAGTAGGCCTGCATTCTGGGAGCACAGTGCTCTAGTGGGATAGTACAGTACTATGAGCGCTTTAAGACATGATGGAGCCTGACCCTTAAGAGCCTTGTAGGTGAGGAGAAGGATTTTAAACTCTATTCTAGATTTTACTGGAAGCCAGTGAAGAGAAGCCAGTAAAGGAGAAAGATGGTCTCTTCTCTTAGTTCTCGTCAGTACACGAGCAGCTTTCTGCTGCTCATCCAGGACTTCATGTCCTTGAGGCAGACTTGGAGTTTAGTCAACTGATTGGATTCATCTGGCTTTATTGATAAGGATAATTGGGTATCATCTCAATCAATCAATCTTTATTTATATAGCGCCAATTCACAACAGCGTTATCTCAAGATGCTTTACATAAAGAGCAGGTCTAGACCAAACTCTTTTAATTAAGAGAGAGAGAGACCAATGATTCAGGAATTCAAAATTAAGGATTCAAGAATACCCACATGAGCAAGCATCAGATATTATACTGAGCAACAGTGGAGTAAGAACTCCCCTTTAACAGGAAGAAACCTCGAACAGACCCAGGATCAATGTGGGCGGCTTCTGTAGGGGTCCGCGTTGGGTGGAGAGAGAGAGAACACAAACAGCAACCAATGTACTAACAGTGACTATAGCACTAACAATAGGAGTGTGACTAAAAGATTAGCAGTATGATATTATTGAAAAACATGATGAGTGGCCGACGATTAGCAGCAGTGATTCATGAAGCAGATAACCACATCAGCAGGACCAGGACCATGATCCACAGGAACCTGAGAGATGAGAAAAGCACAGAAAGGCTCTGGGGAAGATAGCAAGTTAGTGGGAGACATTAAGCGGACATGAGACATAATGATGGAGAGGAAGAGGAGGATAGAGAACAGAGAGGAGCCCAGTGCACCATAGGAGTCCCCCAGCAGTCTAAGCCTATAGCAGCATAACTAGGGGCTGGTCCAAGGCCTGATCCAGCCCTTAACTATATGCCTTGTCAAAGAGGAAGGTTTTTAGTCTACTCTTAAATGTAGAGAGGGTGTCTGCCCCCTGAACCCAAACTGGAAGGAGGTTCCACAGGAGAGGAGCCTGATAGCTGAAGGCTCTGCCTCCTGCACTACTTTTGGAGACTTTGGGAACCACCAGTAGGCCTGCAGTCTGGGAGCACAGTGCTCTAGTGGGGTAGTAGGGTACTATGAGTTCTTTAAGGTATGATGGACCCTGACCATTAAGAGCCTTGCAGGTGAGGAGAAGGATTTTAAACTCTATTCTAGATTTTACTGGAAGCCAGTGAAGAGAAGCCAGTACAGGAGAAATGTGGTCTCTTCTTTTAGTTCTCGTCAGAACAGGAGCAGCAGCGTTCTGGACCAGCTGGAGAGTCTTTAAGGACTTATTGGGGCAGCCTGATAATAAGGAACAGAAATAATCCAACCTGGAAGTGACTAATGTGTGGACTAGTGTTTCTGCATCCTCTACAGACAGGATGGACCTGGTTTTAGCAACATTAGTAGATGGAAAAAGGCAGTTCTAGAAATCTGTTTAATGTGGGAGTTAAAGGACAAATCCTGATCAAATAAGACTCCCAGATTCCTCCCAGTGGAGCTGGAGGCCACAGTGATGCCATCCAGGGTATATATGTTGTTAGAAAAGTTGTCTCTAAGGTGTCTGGGGCCAAGCAGAATAACTTCAGTTTTATCTGAGTTTAGCAGCAGAAAGTTGCTGCTCATCTAGGACTTTATGTCCTTAAGGCAGACTTGAAGTTTACTCAACTGATTGGATTCATCAGGCTTTATTGATAAATATAATTGTGTATCATCTGCATAACAGTGGAAATTAATGGAGTGTTTCCTGATAATATTACCCAGAGGAAGCATATATAAGATAAAGAGTATTGGTCCAAGCACTGAACCTTGTGGAACTCCATGTCTAACCTTAGTGTGGACAGAGGACTCATTGTTAATGTGTACAAACTAAAATCGATCTGATCAATAGGACTTAAACCAGCTTATTCAGTTCCTTTTATACCAGTGAACTGTTCCAGTCTCTGTAACAGGATGTGATGGTCAATGGTGTCAAAAGCAGCACTCAGGTCTAACCAGACCAGGACAGAGAGCAGTCCTCTGTCTGATGCCATAAGGAGGTCTGTAACCTTCACCAGTGTCTCTGTGCTATGGTTCACTCTAAAACCTGACTGAAAATCCTCAAATAGACCATTGGAATTTAGAAAATTACACAGCTGACTGGCTGCTGCATTCTAGAGGATCTTGGAGAGAAGGGGAAGGTTGGATGAAGGTCTATAGTTGGCTAATACACCTGAATCAAGAGTGGGGTTCTTTAGAAGAAGTTTAGTTACTGCTATTTTAAGGACTGTGGTACGTAGCTTGTTAGTAAAAAACCACACATCATCATTGAGAGAGCAGACCAGGTGTTGTACAAACCTGAAACGGTAAATCAGTCACACTGATCACAGAACCATCCTGGAGTTTGTCTAAATGGTCTCAGACTTTAGTGTCAAATACACAGGGCCTTCTCTAGCTCCATGAAAGAAACAGGAAGCAACTCTTGATCTGTGCTGACATCTGCTGGTGACCAGCATGAATTCCTCTTGTTTTTGCCCTCAGGTGTCAGGTGTGCGGCTTTTCCTTGACCTCCATGTGACTGTGATTGGAGCTATGAAGTTGCTTCTTCTTCCTTTTTTTCCAGAACATGTTGACATTGAGAGGATGAGGCAGCTGGAGGAGAAGATCCAGAGTTTGACCAGGAACCTTGAGGACCTTCAGTCCACCATGAACACCATGAACAAACCAGCCTTCAGTGGAGGAGGAGGAGGTGGAGGAGGAGGAAGAGGTACATCTTCAGGAGGAAGAAACCCTGCTGATGCAGCTCAGCCAGAGATTAAAGAGACAATTCACAGCATTCAGACCAAACTGGACCAGCTGGACAACCGCACACAGGTGAGTCAGTGTCCTCCTTTACCTGTAAGTATTCGACCTGAGTACCTGTGGCCCAATACCATCCAAAGACTCATACATGGACACAACAGTGTTCTGTCCTGTAAGATGTTTTAAACCAATACTTTCTAGCTCACTTTGCGTTTTTCCCCTTGGTGCAGTTACTTTGGGCAGGTTTGGACACAGTAATAGGTGTGACACCGTAACAGGTGTTGACACTGTCAGAGGCGTGGTGTGCTGGAAAAACTATTTTGGAATGAACAGAGTCACCAAACCTGTAAAGTATGGTTTATTCTTTGCAAAGAGGAGCAAACTGTAACAGAGTGGTCCTGCAGTCTGTTAGAGAAGCTCCCAGAACCTCACCAGGTGTTGCCCTTTATTGTTGTAGGACAGTGGGGGGTTACCTGCAGAACTGGTTTAAACTGGCCAGGACACATCCCGTGGACCAAATGGCACTTTTACATCCCTTTGTTGCCGTATCTTACACATTCCATTACAGTGGACACTGTAGCAGGTGTGAACACTGTAAACAGGTGTGACACAGTAAGAGATGTGAACACTGTAAGAGGTGTGACACAGACAGGTATGAACACATAGTTTTAATGTTTTATTGATGACTGTGGCTGAACTGTCTTTCCCTCAACAGGCTCATGACAAAACTCTGGTCAGCATCAACAACCACCTGGTGAATGGCAAAGGGAACGACCTGGATGGAGGTCTGTCTGGAGGAGGGTTAAGTGGCGGGAGGCTGAACTCGCTCAAGGAGGAAATCCTGAGGGAGTTGGAGAGGAGGGTGTCACTGTCCTGCTCCTCCTGTCAGGTATTAGACTGTTCTCTGGATGGTAGAAATAAAGACCATAGAGACCATTTTGTGAAGGAATCACACCAGCTGTGACACCACATTGCTGCGTTTGATTTAATGAAACACATGACATGAGAAATGTGAAATGTGAAATCCTGGCGTGGATAGGGACATCCAGGTAGAGGCTGATTTATTAAGGATGTATTGGTTGTTATCAACTCACGTTAAATGTGTTGTTATTTGTAGACTGTGTGAGATCAGTCATGTTAGTTAGATACTGTGCATCTGGTAGACGGATCATGTTATACTTGCTGTTGTTAGTTGTTCTGGCTGAATGTCACCTAGATTGTGCTGGTTAATAGGGCAGGAATAATCGATAGAAACTGGGATGAAACGGTGATCTGCCACTTAAAACAAATGTGGGCCAGGGGTGTAAAATAGGGGAGGGGAATGGGGGGCAATAACCCCAAGCCTACTTCCTTACTTCGGGCGTCCTTGCTCGGATCACACACATCTACGAATTCGGCCATCATCGTAATTTCAACTACAGTACTTAAAGTTTCATGCCTGCATCTTGCACGGTTCTGGTGCTGTTGTGGTGACATTTAAACTCCTGGCAAAGTACTCCAAACCACTGTAGTAGTTCAGTTGTCCAGGACAACGTTTTGTCACGATGACACACGCACGCAACTCATAAGATGGAAACAATATCAGCTGCTTGCTGTTATGACTGCTAACCACAGTGCAGCTGAGGTAAGATGTGTTGCTCAGTAACATTAAATTCACTGTTGTGTGTTTTCTAGGCCGGTGTGGAGGATTTGCGCAGACAGCAGCAGGAGGACAGAGAGAGGATTCGAGCTCTAGAGAAGCAGCTAAATGCCATGAATGTTCGGAATCAGCAGGGCCTGGATGGGCTGCGACGGGAGGTGGTGCGTTCACAAGGATGCTGCGACACCATCAATGACCTCCAAAACCGCATCACTGATGCTGAGCGCAAGATCAGCTCAGCCTCAGAGAACTTTGACGTTCTGCAGAACCGCCTTGACAAGGAGCTCAGCGGAGGAGGTGGCAGCAGCAACAATGACAATGGAGGCTTCAGAGGAGGAGGGTTTGGTGGTGGCAGTGGAAACGGTGGAGGTGGAAGGAGGGATGTTATGTTGACAGAGGAAAGACTAGACAATCGGTTGAAGGACCTGGAGCGGCGGATCAACAACACCGTGCAGTGTACCGAGCAGAGCTGCTCATACCTAGAGAACGTCCTGAAGGACTACTTCCACAGAGAACTGGGGGACCTGAGGACAGTGTTTCTGGACCGGTTCGATGACCAGGCCTTCAGGATCGCAGATGTGGAACTGGACGTGGGGCTTGTAAAGGATAGGGTGAGTGACCATGACAAGAGGCTGTTGAAGCAAGAAAACAATACGACCCTTGTCAATCAGAGGCTGGAGGAGTGCAGCTGTGGAGGGTCTGAAGGAGGAGGAGGAAGGGGAGGTGGCGACCGGGGAGGTGGAGGAGGAAAGTGGGGAGCAGGAGGAGGAGGTGATGAGGGAGCAGTTGGACATGGTGGTGGCTCTACAGGAGGAGGTACAAGGGGTGGATTATCTGGGACGGGAGGAGAAAGAGAAAATACAACAGAGAAATCACTGGAGTGGAGAGTGTTCGCGAACGAGGATCAGATTCGACACTTTAACACTCGACTCAAACACTTTTCGGTGTCTGGAGACTCTCTTTATGACAAGGTGAGATACATTTTTCTTAAAATGCTAACTAATCACATGATGTTACAGGGAAAATTGAAGAAATGCAAACAATAGATAAAATAAAGTATACAAATAAAAAAATAGAATAGAATAATGAAATATATAAAAATATTTCATTGTTAAAACAGACTTGAAAAAGTCTAGATGAGAATGTTGCTATGACAGATATATACTCTTATTGTCTAAATCAGTTTTTCTCAAAGCTGAAAACAACCTGATCATTTGAACGCATTAAAACCAGCATGTCGATGTTCTCAAGTAGCTGCATTTAATATTATTGTTAGACAAGTAGTCTCATTTGGAAGGCATCTCTCTATAGATTTATTTGGCATTTCATCTTCATAGTTGATATTTTTATTAGGATATATTGAAGCATGACATAGAAACACTCATACTGGCTGACCTGACTTTAATGGGATTATAATGACATTAAAATAAAACCAACCTCAGGTCTCTAAAAGAAACCTGGATTGAACTTTGAATGTGAATGAAATGGTTGTTATATTACTCTTGGGTAATATAACTATTTAGTTATTATCTTATTTTACATAAAAACAATAACTATGTTATCACTGTTGCATATGGTTGTCATGAATATTAACATGTTAATAATTGCCGAGGTTGTGGACCTGAGCCATGACGTCCGTAAGATCAAGGCGCTTACTGGAGATCACGGCGAGCACTTTAACCGAATTGTGACAGAGGTGGAGCTGCTGGGGCAGGACTGCGAGTTATGTGGGAAGGTGGAGAATGAACTGCAGAGGCTGAAGAATCAGTCCAATGATGCACTTGAACACATGCAGAACCACATCAACAGACTCCAGATTAGACTGAACTCAGGGAGAGAAGGCTGCTTCCAAATCTGTTCACACCTGGAGGATGATGTCCGCCTGCTACGAGACGATGTCAGCAGGTGCACCAGCCAATGTAAGACCCGCCTGGACACGCCCACAGGTCAGTTAACCACTCAAGAAGTTGTACACTAAACCCCACCCCCATTGACAGGGTTAGGGTTAGTATACTTTTGACAGACAGACAGACTGTCTGTCTGTCAAAAGTCTTAACTGATAATAGAATAAGATAACTGATAATTTATCAGATAACAGATAACTTGTTTTCGCATCTATTTCTTGTGGGATAAAAAATACGTTTTTAGACCTAAGGTGTTTGCAGTATCTGTGAGCACTTCAGATTCATCTAGAAATGTGAAAAGTGCTTTACACTTTCATCCAGTTTAACAGGCTTTTTAGTCTTGGTTTTATTCTAATTCTTTTCTGTAGTAACTCTATCCCGGTATTAGGGCTCTTGCAATCACAGACAGATTCCACCAAAAACAATTCAGTGGCCCTTTTCCACCAAAACTTTGTTGGCCCTAAATCTAATCAAAGCAAGCCAAATCAAATCAGACATCCCACTTTGTTCATGTCTATGGGCCTTTGGGTTTTCTTCAGCTGGTCTTGTCAGGCAGTCTTCTCTCATTGTGTTTGTGGTCTCCTCCTGTTTAAGCCCTCCATCAGCCAGTCAGCCACGACCTACTTTTCTTACCTTTGTCTGAATTTTTCAGTTATTGAAGGAATATTGGCAGTTGACATTTAAAAATACAGCAATTTGGAAGACACAATTTACTGGAACAAATGAAAGTCATGGACATTGGCGCTGACTCGATAGGCAACAAACATACTGTGTAATAAAAACATTTTCTGGAAAAGTATTCTGGAAAGGTTGTATACTCTGTGACTTTGGTCCCCACTAATCAAAGACACCTCCTGAAGGGATGGACTAGCTGGTAAATGTTAGTTAGCTAGTTAAGTTAGTTTACATTCTTTTTTTGTGAGCACAATTTTAAAGTTTTATGCAAACTAAAACCCCACTAGACGGTGGTTCTGGTAGCAGTGGTGCTACCAGCGGACGTGGACCTGGGTTGGATGCTGATAGGCCTTTAGATGGCCATAGTGTGATTGGAGGCTCAATCAACAACAACCAGCTGAAAACGCTGCAGGGCGAACTGTCTGAGGTGATCCTCACGTTCAGCTCCATCAACGACACCCTGAAGGGGCTCGAACACACGGTGCAGAAACACGGCAGCGTCATCACTGACCTTGGTGAGCCTTGTTCAGTAACACAAACTCATGCATTCATTACTGCACCTTTCCTGGCTAACATTCACTCATTTATCCTGTGACCCCTGACAGGAAACACCAAGGATAAGATCATTTCTGAGCTTGACAAAATCCAGCAGGAAGTGTCGGAGCATATCGAGGACAGCCGTGACCGACTGGACAGGATGGACCGTGATGTCCGGCGGTTTGAGAACACGCTGCTGGTGGAGATGGGAGACTGTAAGAGGTCTGGAGATGGGCTGGAGAAGAGGCTGTCCAAGCTGGAGGGAATCTGTGGAAGGCTGGACGGTGTCTCTGACTCCATCCTCAAGATCAAGGAAGGTAGGGCTCACTTTGATGGTGCTTTCTGTATTTATTTCCCTTAAATATTACCCAAACGTACCTTTTACCTTGGCTCATGGGCACCTCAACAGTATCTGAGTGGAAAAGCATTTAACATTTCAGCAACGCTGTCCAACTACAAAAGATACCAGCTCAGTGCATTGAGGTCAGGAAGTAAGCTCTGCACCACAGCAGCTAGACAGGTCCAAAATCTGAAAGTAAACTAATTCAGAGGCTTGACTTTATCCTGAGATCCGAAGATCTTTACGACTTCATTATCCACATGACACCATGGTCTGAAGCTCTCTGATAGGGAAGTCCCGACAGAAATTGCTCTGTGGGACTCAGTAAATTTCTCTACTCAAATAAAGAGTGAGCGTCAGCTGATCATCTATGAAAACATGAGCACAAATGATATGTACCGTGTTGTAATGTGTACCTTGATGTGATGTGTCACATGTTCAGGACTGAACCGACATGTATCAAGTTTGTGGACGTGTGTATCTGGTTTGAACGACTCGGTTGTGCATCACGGAGGGATCATGGATGTCATTCAGAAGAACCAGGACGATGTGTACAGTAGGATGAAGAACCTGAACATGAGCCTGAACCAGGTCCTCAAAGACCTGCAGAGTTTCTCTGAGCATGACCTAACCGGTGAGCTGGACTCAGTTCTGTTTTATTCTATTCTTTTCTATTGTTCAGCCTCACTATGATGATTCAACCCAGCTGTCTAGAGAGAGGCAATATATAGAGAAATAGTTTTTTCTGAGGTTAAACCCCAGTCAAATCTGTGATTTTCTTCTCCTTACTTGACTTAATTGAAATTTTTTTCTCAGTTGCTTTTGCTCTATTCTCAGTGTTTTAATTTCTTGTTGTTTGACTTGTTGATGTGGTCCTTATTAGTCAGGGACGAGAGAAAGTACCCATGTCTGGTCACCTGTAGAGGATGTTTGATTTTATTATGTTTATTGTCTTTGAGTCCTAATTAGAAATATTGAGTA